>NW_027368531.1:0-49092 GCF_046119375.1 Phyllobates terribilis | reverse complement strand
GAGCAGGAAAAAGCAAAAAATTTCAGAATTGCACCTTGCAATGCGGAGAAATTACTGTTTGTGCATTTACAATATTCATTGATTTTTGCCATTGAAAAACGTCCAGAAATGATTGAAGCTACTGACTGAATGAAAGGAGCTGGCATCTCACTCTCTTTGAATCTTCTTTATCATGCTAAGAGGAGCAGGAAAAATCAAAAAATTTCAGAATTGCACCTTGCAATGCGGAGAAATTACTGTTTGTGCATTTACAATATTCAATGATTTTTGCCATTGAAAAACATGTTATTCATATACCAGAAATGTTTGAAGATACTGACTGAATGAAAGGAGCTGGCACCTCACTCTCTTTGAATCCTCTTTATCATGCTAAGAGGAGCGGGAAAAAGCAAAAAATTTCAGAATTGCACCTTGCAATGCGGAGAAATTACTGTTTGTGCATTTACAATATTCATTGATTTTTGCCATTGAAAAACATCCAGAAATGATTGAAGGTACTGACTGAATGAAAGGAGCTGGCATCTCACTCTCTTTGAATCTTCTTTATCATGCTAAGAGGAGCAGGAAAAAGCAAAAAATTTCGGAATTGCACCTTGCAATGCGGAGAAATTACTGTTTGTGCATTTACAATATTCATTGATTTTTGCCTTTGAAAAACGTCCAGAAATGATTGAAGCTACTGACTGAATGAAAGGAGCTGGCATCTCACTCTCTTTGAATCTTCTTTATCATGCTAAGAGGAGCAGGAAAAAGCAAAAAATTTCAGAATTGCACCTTGCAATGCGGAGAAATTACAGTTTGTGCATTTACAATATTCATTGATTTTTGCCATTGAAAAACATCCAGAAATGATTGAAGCTACTGACTGAATGAAAGGAGCTGGCATCTCACTCTCTTTGAATCTTCTTTATCATGCTAAGAGGAGCAGGAAAAAGCAAAAAATTTCAGAATTGCACCTTGCAATGCGGAGAAATTACTGTTTGTGCATTTACAATATTCATTGATTTTTGCCATTGAAAAACGTCCAGAAATGATTGAAGCTACTGACTGAATGAAAGGAGCTGGCATCTCACTCTCTTTGAATCTTCTTTATCATGCTAAGAGGAGCAGGAAAAAGCAAAAAATTTCAGAATTGCACCTTGCAATGCGGAGAAATTACTGTTTGTGCATTTACAATATTCATTGATTTTTGCCATTGAAAAACATCATGTTATTCATATACCAGAAATGATAGAAGCTACTGACTGAATGAAAGGAGCTGGCATCTTACTCTCTTTGAATCTTCTTTGTCATGCTAAGAGGAGCAGGAAAAAGCAAAAAATTCAAGAATTGCACCTTGCAATGCGGAGAAATTACTGTTTGTGCATTTACAATATTCATTGATTTTTGCCATTGAAAAACGTCCAGAAATGATTGAAGCTACTGACTGAATGAAAGGAGCTGGCATCTCACTCTCTTTGAATCTTCTTTATCATGCTAAGAGGAGCAGGAAAAAGCAAAAAATTTCAGAATTGCACCTTGCAATGCGGAGAAATTACTGTTTGTGCATTTACAATATTCATTGATTTTTGCCATTGAAAAACATCATGTTATTCATATACCAGAAATGTTTGAAGCTACTGACTGAATGAAAGGAGCTGGCATCTCACTCTCTTTGAATCTTCTTTATCATGCTAAGAGGAGCAGGAAAAAGCAAAAAATTTCAGAATTGCACCTTGCAATGTGGAGAAATTACTGTTTGTGCATTTACAATATTCATTGATTTTTACCATTGAAAAACGTCCAGAAATGATTGAAGCTACTGACTGAATGAAAGTAGCTGGCATCTCACTCTCTTTGAATCTTCTTTATCATGCTAAGAGGAGCAGGAAAAAGCAAAAAATTTCAGAATTGCACCTTGCAATCCAGAGAAATTACTGTTTGTGCATTTACAATATTCATTGATTTTTGCCATTGAAAAACATCATGTTATTCATATACCAGAAATGTTTGAAGCTACTGACTGAATGAAAGGAGCTGGCATCTCACTCTCTTTGAATCTTCTTTATCATGCTAAGAGGAGCAGGAAAAAGCAAAAAATTTCAGAATTGCACCTTGCAATGTGGAGAAATTACTGTTTGTGCATTTACAATATTCATTGATTTTTACCATTGAAAAACGTCCAGAAATGATTGAAGCTACTGACTGAATGAAAGTAGCTGGCATCTCACTCTCTTTGAATCTTCTTTATCATGCTAAGAGGAGCAGGAAAAAGCAAAAAATTTCAGAATTGCATCTTGCAATGCGGAGAAATTACTGTTTGTGCATTTACAATATTCATTGATTTTTGCCATTGAAAAACGTCCAGAAATGATTGAAGCTACTGACTGAATGAAAGGAGCTGGCATCTCACTCTCTTTGAATCTTCTTTATCATGCTAAGAGGAGCAGGAAAAAGCAAAAAATTTCAGAATTGCACCTTGCAATGCGGAGAAATTACTGTTTGTGCATTTACAATATTCATTGATTTTTGCCATTGAAAAACGTCCAGAAATGATTGAAGCTACTGACTGAATGAAAGGAGCTGGCATCTCACTCTCTTTGAATCTTCTTTATCATGCTAAGAGGAGCAGGAAAAAGCAAAAAATTTCAGAATTGCACCTTGCAATGCGGAGAAATTACTGTTTGTGCATTTACAATATTCATTGATTTTTGCCATTGAAAAACATCATGTTATTCATATACCAGAAATGATTGAAGCTACTGACTGAATGAAAGGAGCTGGCATCTCACTCTCTTTGAATCTTCTTTATCATGCTAAGAGGAGCAGGAAAAAGCAAAAAATTTCAGAATTGCACCTTGCAATGCGGAGAAATTACTGTTTGTGCATTTACAATATTCATTGATTTTTGCCATTGAAAAACGTCCAGAAATGTTTGAAGCTACTGACTGAATGAAAGGAGCTGGCATCTCACTCTCTTTGAATCTTCTTTATCATGCTAGGATTAGCAGGAAAAAGCAAAAAATTTCAGAATTGCACCTTGCAATGTGGAGATATTACTGTTTGTGCATTTACAATATTCATTGATTTTTGCCATTGAAAAACGTCCAGAAATGTTTGAAGCTACTGACTGAATGAAAGGAGCTGGCATCTCACTCTCTTTGAATCTTCTTTATCATGCTAGGAGTAGCAGGAAAAAGCAAAAAATTTCAGAATTGCACCTTGCAATGTGGAGATATTACTGTTTGTGCATTTACAATATTCATTGATTTTTGCCATTGAAAAACGTCCAGAAATGTTTGAAGCTACTGACTGAATGAAAGGAGCTGGCATCTCACTCTCATTGAATCTTCTTTATCATGCTAGGATTAGCAGGAAAAAGCAAAAAATTTCAGAATTGCACCTTGCAATGTGGAGATATTACTGTTTGTGCATTTACAATATTCATTGATTTTTGCCATTGAAAAACATCATGTTATTCATATACCAGAAATGTTTGAAGCTACTGACTGAATGAAAGGAGCTGACATCTCACTCTCTTTGAATCTTCTTTATCATGCTAGGATTAGCAGGAAAAAGCAAAACATTTCAGAATTGCACCTTGCAATGTGGAGATATTACTGTTTGTGCATTTACAATATTCATTGATTTTTGCCATTGAAAAACGTCCAGAAATGTTTGAAGCTACTGACTGAATGAAAGGAGCTGGCATCTCACTCTATTTGAATCTTCTTTATCATCCTAGGATTAGCAGGAAAAAGCAAAAAATTTCAGCATTGCACCTTGCAATGTGGAGATATTACTGTTTGTGCATTTACAATATTCATTGATTTTTGCCATTGAAAAACATCCAGAAATGTTTATACCAGAAATGTTTGAAGCTACTGACTGAATGAAAGGAGCTGGCATCTCACTCTCTTTGAATCTTCTTTATCATGCTAAGAGGAGCAGGAAAAAGCAAAAAATTTCAGAATTGCACTTTGCAATGCGGAGAAATTACTGTTTGTGCATTTACAATATTCATTGATTTTTGCCATTGAAAAACGTCCAGAAATGATTGAAGCTACTGACTGAATGAAAGGAGCTGGCATCTCACTCTCTTTGAATCTTCTTTATCATGCTAAGAGGAGCAGGAAAAAGCAAAAAATTTCAGAATTGCATCTTGCAATGCGGAGAAATTACTGTTTGTGCATTTACAATATTCATTGATTTTTGCCATTGAAAAACGTCCAGAAATGATTGAAGCTACTGACTGAATGAAAGGAGCTGGCATCTCACTCTCTTTGAATCTTCTTTATCATGCTAAGAGGAGCAGGAAAAAGCAAAAAATTTCAGAATTGCACCTTGCAATGCGGAGAAATTACTGTTTGTGCATTTACAATATTCATTGATTTTTGCCATTGAAAAACATCATGTTATTCATATACCAGAAATGATTGAAGCTACTGACTGAATGAAAGGAGCTGGCATCTCACTCTCTTTGAATCTTCTTTATCATGCTAAGAGGAGCAGGAAAAAGCAAAAAATTTCAGAATTGCACCTTGCAATGCGGAGAAATTACTGTTTGTGCATTTACAATATTCATTGATTTTTGCCATTGAAAAACATCCAGAAATGATTGAAGCTACTGACTGAATGAAAGGAGCTGGCATCTCACTCTCTTTGAATCTTCTTTATCATGCTAAGAAGAGCAGGAAAAAGCAAAAAATTTCAGAATTGCACCTTGCAATGCGGAGAAATTACTGTTTGTGCATTTACAATATTCATTGATTTTTGCCATTGAAAAACGTCCAGAAATGATTGAAGCTACTGACTGAATGAAAGGAGCTGGCATCTCACTCTCTTTGAATCTTCTTTATCATGCTAGGATTAGCAGGAAAAAGCAAAAAATTTCAGAATTGCACCTTGCAATGTGGAGATATTACTGTATGTGCATTTACAATATTCATTGAATTTTGCCATTGAAAAACGTCCAGAAATGTTTGAAGCTACTGACTGAGTGAAAGGAGCTGGCATCTCACTCTATTTGAATCTTCTTTATCATGCTAGGATTAGCAGGAAAAAGCAAAAAATTTCAGAATTGCACCTTGCAATGTGGAGATATTACTGTTTGTGCATTTACAATATTCATTGATTTTTGCCATTGAAAAACGTCCAGAAATGTTTATACCAGAAATGTTTGAAGCTACTGACTGAATGAAAGGAGCTGGCATCTCACTCTCTTTGAATCTTGTTTATCATGCTAAGAGGAGCAGGAAAAAGCAAAAAATTTCAGAATTGCACCTTGCAATGCGGAGAAATTACTGTTTGTGCATTTACAATATTCATTGATTTTTGCCATTGAAAAACGTCCAGAAATTATTGAAGCTACTGACTGAATGAAAGGAGCTGGCATCTCACTCTCTTTGAATCTTCTTTATCATGCTAAGAGGAGCAGGAAAAAGCAAAAAATTTCAGAATTGCACCTTGCAATGCGGAGAAATTACTGTTTGTGCATTTACAATATTCATTGATTTTTGCCATTGAAAAACGTCCAGAAATGTTTGAAGCTACTGACTGAATGAAAGGAGCTGGCATCTCACTCTCTTTGAATCTTCTTTATCATGCTAGGATTAGCAGGAAAAAGCAAAAAATTTCAGAATTGCACCTTGCAATGTGGAGATATTACTGTTTGTGCATTTACAATATTCATTGATTTTTGCCATTGAAAAACGTCCAGAAATGTTTGAAGCTACTGACTGAATGAAAGGAGCTGGCATCTCACTCTCTTTGAATCTTCTTTATCATGCTAGGATTAGCAGGAAAAAGCAAAAAATTTCAGAATTGCACCTTGCAATGTGGAGATATTACTGTTTGTGCATTTACAATATTCATTGATTTTTGCCATTGAAAAACGTCCAGAAATGTTTGAAGCTACTGACTGAATGAAAGGAGCTGGCATCTCACTCTCTTTGAATCTTCTTTATCATGCTAGGATTAGCAGGAAAAAGCAAAAAATTTCAGAATTGCACCTTGCAATGTGGAGATATTACTGTTTGTGCATTTACAATATTCATTGATTTTTGCCATTGAAAAACATCATGTTATTCATATACCAGAAATGTTTGAAGCTACTGACTGAATGAAAGGAGCTGACATCTCACTCTCTTTGAATCTTCTTTATCATGCTAGGATTAGCAGGAAAAAGCAAAAAATTTCAGAATTGCACCTTGCAATGTGGAGATATTACTGTTTGTGCATTTACAATATTCATTGATTTTTGCCATTGAAAAACGTCCAGAAATGTTTGAAGCTACTGACTGAATGAAAGGAGCTGGCATCTCACTCTATTTGAATCTTCTTTATCATCCTAGGATTAGCAGGAAAAAGCAAAAAATTTCAGCATTGCACCTTGCAATGTGGAGATATTACTGTTTGTGCATTTACAATATTCATTGATTTTTGCCATTGAAAAACATCCAGAAATGTTTATACCAGAAATGTTTGAAGCTACTGACTGAATGAAAGGAGCTGGCATCTCACTCTCTTTGAATCTTCTTTATCATGCTAAGAGGAGCAGGAAAAAGCAAAAAATTTCAGAATTGCACTTTGCAATGCGGAGAAATTACTGTTTGTGCATTTACAATATTCATTGATTTTTGCCATTGAAAAACGTCCAGAAATGACTGAAGCTACTGACTGAATGAAAGGAGCTGGCATCTCACTCTCTTTGAATCTTCTTTATCATGCTAAGAGGAGCAGGAAAAAGCAAAAAATTTCAGAATTGCATCTTGCAATGCGGAGAAATTACTGTTTGTGCATTTACAATATTCATTGATTTTTGCCATTGAAAAACGTCCAGAAATGATTGAAGCTACTGACTGAATGAAAGGAGCTGGCATCTCACTCTCTTTGAATCTTCTTTATCATGCTAAGAGGAGCAGGAAAAAGCAAAAAATTTCAGAATTGCACCTTGCAATGCGGAGAAATTACTGTTTGTGCATTTACAATATTCATTGATTTTTGCCATTGAAAAACATCATGTTATTCATATACCAGAAATGATTGAAGCTACTGACTGAATGAAAGGAGCTGGCATCTCACTCTCTTTGAATCTTCTTTATCATGCTAAGAGGAGCAGGAAAAAGCAAAAAATTTCAGAATTGCACCTTGCAATGCGGAGAAATTACTGTTTGTGCATTTACAATATTCATTGATTTTTGCCATTGAAAAACATCCAGAAATGATTGAAGCTACTGACTGAATGAAAGGAGCTGGCATCTCACTCTCTTTGAATCTTCTTTATCATGCTAAGAGGAGCAGGAAAAAGCAAAAAATTTCAGAATTGCACCTTGCAATGCGGAGAAATTACTGTTTGTGCATTTACAATATTCATTGATTTTTGCCATTGAAAAACGTCCAGAAATGATTGAAGCTACTGACTGAATGAAAGGAGCTGGCATCTCACTCTCTTTGAATCTTCTTTATCATGCTAGGATTAGCAGGAAAAAGCAAAAAATTTCAGAATTGCACCTTGCAATGTGGAGATATTACTGTTTGTGCATTTACAATATTCATTGAATTTTGCCATTGAAAAACGTCTAGAAATGTTTGAAGCTACTGACTGAATGAAAGGAGCTGGCATCTCACTCTATTTGAATCTTCTTTATCATGCTAGGATTAGCAGGAAAAAGCAAAAAATTTCAGAATTGCACCTTGCAATGTGGAGATATTACTGTTTGTGCATTTACAATATTCATTGATTTTTGCCATTGAAAAACGTCCAGAAATGTTTATACCAGAAATGTTTGAAGCTACTGACTGAATGAAAGGAGCTGGCATCTCACTCTCTTTGAATCTTCTTTATCATGCTAAGAGGAGCAGGAAAAAGCAAAAAATTTCAGAATTGCACCTTGCAATGCGGAGAAATTACTTTTTGTGCATTTACAATATTCATTGATTTTTGCCATTGAAAAACGTCCAGAAATGACTGAAGCTACTGACTGAATGAAAGGAGCTGGCATCTCACTCTCTTTGAATCTTCTTTACCATGCTAAGAGGAGCAGGAAAAAGCCAAAAAATTCAGAATTGCACCTTGCAATGCGGAGAAATTACTGTTTGTGCATTTACAATATTCATTGATTTTTGCCATTGAAAAACGTCCAGAAATGATTGAAGCTACTGACTGAATGAAAGGAGCTGGCATCTCACTCTCTTTGAATCTTCTTTATCATGCTAGGAGTAGCAGGAAAAAGCAAAAAATTTCAGAATTGCACCTTGCAATGTGGAGATATTACTGTTTGTGCATTTACAATATTCATTGATTTTTGCCATTGAAAAACGTCCAGAAATGTTTGAAGCTACTGACTGAATGAAAGGAGCTGGCATCTCACTCTCTTTGAATCTTCTTTATCATGCTAGGATTAGCAGGAAAAAGCAAAAAATTTCAGAATTGCACCTTGCAATGTGGAGATATTACTGTTTGTGCATTTACAATATTCATTGATTTTTGCCATTGAAAAACATCATGTTATTCATATACCAGAAATGTTTGAAGCTACTGACTGAATGAAAGGAGCTGACATCTCACTCTCTTTGAATCTTCTTTATCATGCTAGGATTAGCAGGAAAAAGCAAAAAATTTCAGAATTGCACCTTGCAATGTGGAGATATTACTGTTTGTGCATTTACAATATTCATTGATTTTTGCCAATGAAAAACGTCCAGAAATGTTTGAAGCTACTGACTGAATGAAAGGAGCTGGCATCTCACTCTATTTGAATCTTCTTTATCATGCTAGGATTAGCAGGAAAAAGCAAAAAATTTCAGCATTGCACCTTGCAATGTGGAGATATTACTGTTTGTGCATTTACAATATTCATTGATTTTTGCCATTGAAAAACGTCCAGAAATGTTTATACCAGAAATGTTTGAAGCTACTGACTGAAAGAAAGGAGCTGGCATCTCACTCTCTTTGAATCTTCTTTATCATGCTAAGAGGAGCAGGAAAAAGCAAAAAATTTCAGAATTGCACCTTGCAATGCGGAGAAATTACTGTTTGTGCATTTACAATATTCATTGATTTTTGCCATTGAAAAACGTCCAGAAATGACTGAAGCTACTGACTGAATGAAAGGAGCTGGCATCTCACTCTCTTTGAATCTTCTTTATCATGCTAAGAGGAGCAGGAAAAACCAAAAAATTTCAGAATTGCATCTTGCAATGCGGAGAAATTACTGTTTGTGCATTTACAATATTCATTGATTTTTGCCATTGAAAAACGTCCAGAAATGTTTGAAGCTACTGACTGAATGAAAGGAGCTGGCATCTCACTCTCTTTGAATCTTCTTTATCATGCTAGGATTAGCAGGAAAAAGCAAAAAATTTCCGAATTGCACCTTGCAATGTGGAGATATTACTGTTTGTGCATTTACAATATTCATTGATTTTTGCCATTGAAAAACATCATGTTATTCATATACCAGAAATGTTTGAAGCTACTGACTGAATGAAAGGAGCTGACATCTCACTCTCTTTGAATCTTCTTTATCATGCTAGGATTAGCAGGAAAAAGCAAAAAATTTCAGAATTGCACCTTGCAATGTGGAGATATTACTGTTTGTGCATTTACAATATTCATTGATTTTTGCCAATGAAAAACGTCCAGAAATGTTTGAAGCTACTGACTGAATGAAAGGAGCTGGCATCTCACTCTATTTGAATCTTCTTTATCATGCTAGGATTAGCAGGAAAAAGCAAAAAATTTCAGCATTGCACCTTGCAATGTGGAGATATTACTGTTTGTGCATTTACAATATTCATTGATTTTTGCCATTGAAAAACGTCCAGAAATGTTTATACCAGAAATGTTTGAAGCTACTGACTGAAAGAAAGGAGCTGGCATCTCACTCTCTTTGAATCTTCTTTATCATGCTAAGAGGAGCAGGAAAAAGCAAAAAATTTCAGAATTGCACCTTGCAATGCGGAGAAATTACTGTTTGTGCATTTACAATATTCATTGATTTTTGCCATTGAAAAACGTCCAGAAATGACTGAAGCTACTGACTGAATGAAAGGAGCTGGCATCTCACTCTCTTTGAATCTTCTTTATCATGCTAAGAGGAGCAGGAAAAACCAAAAAATTTCAGAATTGCATCTTGCAATGCGGAGAAATTACTGTTTGTGCATTTACAATATTCATTGATTTTTGCCATTGAAAAACGTCCAGAAATGATTGAAGCTACTGACTGAATGAAAGGAGCTGGCATCTCACTCTCTTTGAATCTTCTTTATCATGCTAAGAGGAGCAGGAAAAAGCAAAAAATTTCAGAATTGCACCTTGCAATGCGGAGAAATTACTGTTTGTGCATTTACAATATTCATTGATTTTTGCCATTGAAAAACATCATGTTATTCATATACCAGAAATGATTGAAGCTACTGACTGAATGAAAGGAGCTGGCATCTCACTCTCTTTGAATCTTCTTTATCATGCTAAGAGGAGCAGGAAAAAGCAAAAAATTTCAGAATTGCACCTTGCAATGCGGAGAAATTACTGTTTGTGCATTTACAATATTCATTGATTTTTGCCATTGAAAAACGTCCAGAAATGATTGAAGCTACTGACTGAATGAAAGGAGCTGGCATCTCACTCTCTTTGAATCTTCTTTATCATGCTAAGAGGAGCAGGAAAAAGCAAAAAATTTCAGAATTGCACCTTGCAATGCGGAGAAATTACTGTTTGTGCATTTACAATATTCATTGATTTTTGCCATTGAAAAACGTCCAGAAATGATTGAAGCTACTGACTGAATGAAAGGAGCTGGCATCTCACTCTCTTTGAATCTTCTTTATCATGCTAGGATTAGCAGGAAAAAGCAAAAAATTTCAGAATTGCACCTGTCAATGTGGAGATATTACTGTTTGTGCATTTACAATATTCATTGAATTTTGCCATTGAAAAACGTCCAGAAATGTTTGAAGCTACTGACTGAATGAAAGGAGCTGGCATCTCACTCTATTTGAATCTTCTTTATCATGCTAGGATTAGCAGGAAAAAGCAAAAAATTTCAGAATTGCACCTTGCAATGTGGAGATATTACTGTTTGTGCATTTACAATATTCATTGATTTTTGCCATTGAAAAACGTCCAGAAATGTTTATACCAGAAATGTTTGAAGCTACTGACTGAATGAAAGGAGCTGGCATCTCACTCTCTTTGAATCTTCTTTATCATGCTAAGAGGAGCAGGAAAAAGCAAAAAATTTCAGAATTGCACCTTGCAATGCGGAGAAATTACTGTTTGTGCATTTACAATATTCATTGATTTTTGCCATTGAAAAACGTCCAGAAATGACTGAAGCTACTGACTGAATGAAAGGAGCTGGCATCTCACTCTCTTTGAATCTTCTTTATCATGCTAAGAGGAGCAGGAAAAAGCAAAAAATTTCAGAATTGTACCTTGCAATGCGGAGAAATTACAGTTTGTGCATTTACAATATTCATTGATTTTTGCCATTGAAAAACGTCCAGAAATGATTGAAGCTACTGACTGAATGAAAGGAGCTGGCATCTCACTCTCTTTGAATCTTCTTTATCATGCTAAGAGGAGCAGGAAAAAGCAAAAAATTTCAGAATTGCACCTTGCAATGCGGAGAAATTACTGTTTGTGCATTTACAATATTCATTGATTTTTGCCATTGAAAAACATCATGTTATTCATATATCAGAAATGATTGAAGCTACTGACTGAATGAAAGGAGCTGGCATCTCACTCTCTTTGAATCTTCTTTATCATGCTAGGAGTAGCAGGAAAAAGCAAAAAATTTCAGAATTGCACCTTGCAATGTGGAGATATTACTGTTTGTGCATTTACAATATTCATTGATTTTTGCCATTGAAAAACGTCCAGAAATGTTTGAAGCTACTGACTGAATGAAAGGAGCTGGCATCTCACTCTCTTTGAATCTTCTTTATCATGCTAGGATTAGCAGGAAAAAGCAAAAAATTTCAGAATTGCACCTTGCAATGTGGAGATATTACTGTTTGTGCATTTACAATATTCATTGATTTTTGCCAATGAAAAACGTCCAGAAATGTTTGAAGCTACTGACTGAATGAAAGGAGCTGGCATCTCACTCTATTTGAATCTTCTTTATCATGCTAGGATTAGCAGGAAAAAGCAAAAAATTTCAGCATTGCACCTTGCAATGTGGAGATATTACTGTTTGTGCATTTACAATATTCATTGATTTTTGCCATTGAAAAACGTCCAGAAATGTTTATACCAGAAATGTTTGAAGCTACTGACTGAAAGAAAGGAGCTGGCATCTCACTCTCTTTGAATCTTCTTTATCATGCTAAGAGGAGCAGGAAAAAGCAAAAAATTTCAGAATTGCACCTTGCAATGCGGAGAAATTACTGTTTGTGCATTTACAATATTCATTGATTTTTGCCATTGAAAAACGTCCAGAAATGACTGAAGCTACTGACTGAATGAAAGGAGCTGGCATCTCACTCTCTTTGAATCTTCTTTATCATGCTAAGAGGAGCAGGAAAAACCAAAAAATTTCAGAATTGCATCTTGCAATGCGGAGAAATTACTGTTTGTGCATTTACAATATTCATTGATTTTTGCCATTGAAAAACGTCCAGAAATGATTGAAGCTACTGACTGAATGAAAGGAGCTGGCATCTCACTCTCTTTGAATCTTCTTTATCATGCTAAGAGGAGCAGGAAAAAGCAAAAAATTTCAGAATTGCACCTTGCAATGCGGAGAAATTACTGTTTGTGCATTTACAATATTCATTGATTTTTGCCATTGAAAAACATCATGTTATTCATATACCAGAAATGATTGAAGCTACTGACTGAATGAAAGGAGCTGGCATCTCACTCTCTTTGAATCTTCTTTATCATGCTAAGAGGAGCAGGAAAAAGCAAAAAATTTCAGAATTGCACCTTGCAATGCGGAGAAATTACTGTTTGTGCATTTACAATATTCATTGATTTTTGCCATTGAAAAACGTCCAGAAATGATTGAAGCTACTGACTGAATGAAAGGAGCTGGCATCTCACTCTCTTTGAATCTTCTTTATCATGCTAAGAGGAGCAGGAAAAAGCAAAAAATTTCAGAATTGCACCTTGCAATGCGGAGAAATTACTGTTTGTGCATTTACAATATTCATTGATTTTTGCCATTGAAAAACGTCCAGAAATGATTGAAGCTACTGACTGAATGAAAGGAGCTGGCATCTCACTCTCTTTGAATCTTCTTTATCATGCTAGGATTAGCAGGAAAAAGCAAAAAATTTCAGAATTGCACCTGTCAATGTGGAGATATTACTGTTTGTGCATTTACAATATTCATTGAATTTTGCCATTGAAAAACGTCCAGAAATGTTTGAAGCTACTGACTGAATGAAAGGAGCTGGCATCTCACTCTATTTGAATCTTCTTTATCATGCTAGGATTAGCAGGAAAAAGCAAAAAATTTCAGAATTGCACCTTGCAATGTGGAGATATTACTGTTTGTGCATTTACAATATTCATTGATTTTTGCCATTGAAAAACGTCCAGAAATGTTTATACCAGAAATGTTTGAAGCTACTGACTGAATGAAAGGAGCTGGCATCTCACTCTCTTTGAATCTTCTTTATCATGCTAAGAGGAGCAGGAAAAAGCAAAAAATTTCAGAATTGCACCTTGCAATGCGGAGAAATTACTGTTTGTGCATTTACAATATTCATTGATTTTTGCCATTGAAAAACGTCCAGAAATGACTGAAGCTACTGACTGAATGAAAGGAGCTGGCATCTCACTCTCTTTGAATCTTCTTTATCATGCTAAGAGGAGCAGGAAAAAGCAAAAAATTTCAGAATTGCACCTTGCAATGCGGAGAAATTACAGTTTGTGCATTTACAATATTCATTGATTTTTGCCATTGAAAAACGTCCAGAAATGATTGAAGCTACTGACTGAATGAAAGGAGCTGGCATCTCACTCTCTTTGAATCTTCTTTATCATGCTAAGAGGAGCAGGAAAAAGCAAAAAATTTCAGAATTGCTCCTTGCAATGCGGAGAAATTACTGTTTGTGCATTTACAATATTCATTGATTTTTGCCATTGAAAAACATCATGTTATTCATATATCAGAAATGATTGAAGCTACTGACTGAATGAAAGGAGCTGGCATCTCACTCTCTTTGAATCTTCTTTATCATGCTAAGAGGAGCAGGAAAAAGCAAAAAATTTCAGAATTGCACCTTGCAATGCGGAGAAATTACTGTTTGTGCATTTACAATATTCATTGATTTTTGCCATTGAAAAACGTCCAGAAATGATTGAAGCTACTGACTGAATGAAAGGAGCTGGCATCTCACTCTCTTTGAATCTTCTTTATCATGCTAAGAGGAGCAGGAAAAAGCAAAAAATTTCAGAATTGCATCTTGCAATGCGGAGAAATTACTGTTTGTGCATTTACAATATTCATTGATTTTTGCCATTGAAAAACGTCCAGAAATGATTGAAGCTACTGACTGAATGAAAGGAGCTGGCATCTCACTCTCTTTGAATCTTCTTTATCATGCTAAGAGGAGCAGGAAAAAGCAAAAAATTTCAGAATTGCATCTTGCAATGCGGAGAAATTACTGTTTGTGCATTTACAATATTCATTGATTTTTGCCATTGAAAAACATCATGTTATTCATATACCAGAAATGTTTGAAGCTACTGACTGAATGAAAGGAGCTGACATCTCACTCTCTTTGAATCTTCTTTATCATGCTAGGAGTAGCAGGAAAAAGCAAAAAATTTCAGAATTGCACCTTGCAATGTGGAGATATTACTGTTTGTGCATTTACAATATTCATTGATTTTTGCCATTGAAAAACGTCCAGAAATGTTTGAAGCTACTGACTGAATGAAAGGAGCTGGCATCTCACTCTCTTTGAATCTTCTTTATCATGCTAGGATTAGCAGGAAAAAGCAAAAAATTTCAGAATTGCACCTTGCAATGTGGAGATATTACTGTTTGTGCATTTACAATATTCATTGATTTTTGCCATTGAAAAACATCATGTTATTCATATACCAGAAATGTTTGAAGCTACTGACTGAATGAAAGGAGCTGACATCTCACTCTCTTTGAATCTTCTTTATCATGCTAGGATTAGCAGGAAAAAGCAAAAAATTTCAGAATTGCACCTTGCAATGTGGAGATATTACTGTTTGTGCATTTACAATATTCATTGATTTTTGCCAATGAAAAACGTCCAGAAATGTTTGAAGCTACTGACTGAATGAAAGGAGCTGGCATCTCACTCTATTTGAATCTTCTTTATCATGCTAGGATTAGCAGGAAAAAGCAAAAAATTTCAGCATTGCACCTTGCAATGTGGAGATATTACTGTTTGTGCATTTACAATATTCATTGATTTTTGCCATTGAAAAACGTCCAGAAATGTTTATACCAGAAATGTTTGAAGCTACTGACTGAAAGAAAGGAGCTGGCATCTCACTCTCTTTGAATCTTCTTTATCATGCTAAGAGGAGCAGGAAAAAGCAAAAAATTTCAGAATTGCACCTTGCAATGCGGAGAAATTACTGTTTGTGCATTTACAATATTCATTGATTTTTGCCATTGAAAAACGTCCAGAAATGACTGAAGCTACTGACTGAATGAAAGGAGCTGGCATCTCACTCTCTTTGAATCTTCTTTATCATGCTAAGAGGAGCAGGAAAAACCAAAAAATTTCAGAATTGCACCTTGCAATGCGGAGAAATTACTGTTTGTGCATTTACAATATTCATTGATTTTTGCCATTGAAAAAGTCCAGAAATGACTGAAGCTACTGACTGAATGAAAGGAGCTGGCATCTCACTCTCTTTGAATCTTCTTTATCATGCTAAGAGGAGCAGGAAAAAGCAAAAAATTTCAGAATTGCACCTTGCAATGCGGAGAAATTACAGTTTGTGCATTTACAATATTCATTGATTTTTGCCATTGAAAAACGTCCAGAAATGATTGAAGCTACTGACTGAATGAAAGGAGCTGGCATCTCACTCTCTTTGAATCTTCTTTATCATGCTAAGAGGAGCAGGAAAAAGCAAAAAATTTCAGAATTGCACCTTGCAATGCGGAGAAATTACTGTTTGTGCATTTACAATATTCATTGATTTTTGCCATTGAAAAACATCATGTTATTCATATATCAGAAATGATTGAAGCTACTGACTGAATGAAAGGAGCTGGCATCTCACTCTCTTTGAATCTTCTTTATCATGCTAAGAGGAGCAGGAAAAAGCAAAAAATTTCAGAATTGCACCTTGCAATGCGGAGAAATTACTGTTTGTGCATTTACAATATTCATTGATTTTTGCCATTGAAAAACGTCCAGAAATGATTGAAGCTACTGACTGAATGAAAGGAGCTGGCATCTCACTCTCTTTGAATCTTCTTTATCATGCTAAGAGGAGCAGGAAAAAGCAAAAAATTTCAGAATTGCATCTTGCAATGCGGAGAAATTACTGTTTGTGCATTTACAATATTCATTGATTTTTGCCATTGAAAAACGTCCAGAAATGATTGAAGCTACTGACTGAATGAAAGGAGCTGGCATCTCACTCTCTTTGAATCTTCTTTATCATGCTAAGAGGAGCAGGAAAAAGCAAAAAATTTCAGAATTGCACCTTGCAATGCGGAGAAATTACTGTTTGTGCATTTACAATATTCATTGATTTTTGCCATTGAAAAACGTCCAGAAATGATTGAAGCTACTGACTGAATGAAAGGAGCTGGCATCTCACTCTCTTTGAATCTTCTTTATCATGCTAAGAGGAGCAGGAAAAAGCAAAAAATTTCAGAATTGCAACTTGCAATGCGGAGAAATTACTGTTTGTGCATTTACAATATTCATTGATTTTTGCCATTGAAAAACATCATGTTATTCATATACCAGAAATGATTGAAGCTACTGACTGAATGAAAGGAGCTGGCATCTCACTCTCTTTGAATCTTCTTTATCATGCTAAGAGGAGCAGGAAAAAGCAAAAAATTTCAGAATTGCACCTTGCAATGCGGAGAAATTACTGTTTGTGCATTTACAATATTCATTGATTTTTGCCATTGAAAAACGTCCAGAAATGATTGAAGCTACTGACTGAATGAAAGGAGCTGGCATCTCACTCTCTTTGAATCTTCTTTATCATGCTAAGAGGAGCAGGAAAAAGCAAAAAATTTCAGAATTGCACCTTGCAATGCGGAGAAATTACTGTTTGTGCATTTACAATATTCATTGATTTTTGCCATTGAAAAACATCATGTTATTCATATACCAGAAATGATTGAAGCTACTGACTGAATGAAAGGAGCTGTCATCTCACTCTCTTTGAATCTTCTTTATCATGCTAAGAGGAGCAGGAAAAAGCAAAAAATTTCAGAATTGCACCTTGCAATGCGGAGAAATTACTGTTTGTGCATTTACAATATTCATTGATTTTTGCCATTGAAAAACGTCCAGAAATGACTGAAGCTACTGACTGAATGAAAGGAGCTGGCATCTCACTCTCTTTGAATCTTCTTTATCATGCTAAGAGGAGCAGGAAAAAGCAAAAAATTTCAGAATTGCACCTTGCAATGCGGAGAAATTACAGTTTGTGCATTTACAATATTCATTGATTTTTGCCATTGAAAAACGTCCAGAAATGATTGAAGCTTCTGACTGAATGAAAGGAGCTGGCATCTCACTCTCTTTGAATCTTCTTTATCATGCTAAGAGGAGCAGGAAAAAGCAAAAAATTTCAGAATTGCACCTTGCAATGCGGAGAAATTACTGTTTGTGCATTTACAATATTCATTGATTTTTGCCATTGAAAAACATCATGTTATTCATATACCAGAAATGATTGAAGCTACTGACTGAATGAAAGGAGCTGGCATCTCACTCTCTTTGAATCTTCTTTATCATGCTAAGAGGAGCAGGAAAAAGCAAAAAATTTCAGAATTGCACCTTGCAATGCGGAGAAATTACTGTTTGTGCATTTACAATATTCATTGATTTTTGCCATTGAAAAACGTCCAGAAATGATTGAAGCTATTGACTGAATGAAAGGAGCTGGCATCTCACTCTCTTTGAATCTTCTTTATCATGCTAAGAGGAGCAGGAAAAAGCAAAAAATTTCAGAATTGCATCTTGCAATGCGGAGAAATTACTGTTTGTGCATTTACAATATTCATTGATTTTTGCCATTGAAAAACGTCCAGAAATGATTGAAGCTACTGACTGAATGAAAGGAGCTGGCATCTCACTCTCTTTGAATCTTCTTTATCATGCTAAGAGGAGCAGGAAAAAGCAAAAAATTTCAGAATTGCACCTTGCAATGCGGAGAAATTACTGTTTGTGCATTTACAATATTCATTGATTTTTGCCATTGAAAAACGTCCAGAAATGATTGAAGCTACTGACTGAATGAAAGGAGCTGGAATCTCACTCTCTTTGAATCTTCTTTATCATGCTAAGAGGAGCAGGAAAAAGCAAAAAATTTCAGAATTGCAACTTGCAATGCGGAGAAATTACTGTTTGTGCATTTACAATATTCATTGATTTTTGCCATTGAAAAACATCATGTTATTCATATACCAGAAATGATTGAAGCTACTGACTGAATGAAAGGAGCTGGCATCTCACTCTCTTTGAATCTTCTTTATCATGCTAAGAGGAGCAGGAAAAAGCAAAAAATTTCAGAATTGCACCTTGCAATGCGGAGAAATTACTGTTTGTGCATTTACAATATTCATTGATTTTTGCCATTGAAAAACGTCCAGAAATGATTGAAGCTACTGACTGAATGAAAGGAGCTGGCATCTCACTCTCTTTGAATCTTCTTTATCATGCTAAGAGGAGCAGGAAAAAGCAAAAAATTTCAGAATTGCACCTTGCAATGCGGAGAAATTACTGTTTGTGCATTTACAATATTCATTGATTTTTGCCATTGAAAAACGTCCAGAAATGATTGAAGCTACTGACTGAATGAAAGGAGCTGGCATCTCACTCTCTTTGAATCTTCTTTATCATGCTAAGAGGAGCAGGAAAAAGCAAAAAATTTCAGAATTGCACCTTGCAATGCGGAGAAATTACTGTTTGTGCATTTACAATATTCATTAATTTTTGCCATTGAAAAACATCATGTTATTCATATCCCAGAAATGTTTGAAGCTACTGACTGAATGAAAGAAGCTGGCATCTCACTCTCTTTGAATCTTCTTTATCATGCTAAGAGGAGCAGGAAAAAGCAAAAAATTTCAGAATTGCACCTTGCAATGCGGAGAAATTACTGTTTGTGCATTTACAATATTCATTGATTTTTGCCATTGAAAAACGTCCAGAAATGATTGAAGCTACTGACTGAATGAAAGGAGCTGGCATCTCACTCTCTTTGAATCTTCTTTATCATGCTAAGAGGAGCAGGAAAAAGCAAAAAATTTCAGAATTGCACCTTGCAATGCGGAGAAATTACTGTTTGTGCATTTACAATATTCATTGATTTTTGCCATTGAAAAACATCATGTTATTCATATACCAGAAATGTTTGAAGCTACTGACTGAATGAAAGGAGCTGGCATCTCACTCTCTTTGAATCTTCTTTATCATGCTAAGAGGAGCAGGAAAAAGCAAAAAATTTCAGAATTGCACCTTGCAATGCGGAGAAATTACTGTTTGTGCATTTACAATATTCATTGATTTTTGCCATTGAAAAACGTCCAGAAATGATTGAAGCTACTGACTGAATGAAAGGAGCTGGCATCTCATTCTCTTTGAATCTTCTTTATCATGCTAAGAGGAGCAGGAAAATGCAAGAAATTTCAGAATTGCACCTTGCAATGCGGAGAAATTACTGTTTGTGCATTTACAATATTCATTGATTTTTGCCATTGAAAAACATCCAGAAATGATTGAAGCTACTGACTGAATGAAAGGAGCTGGCATCTCACTCTCTTTGAATCTTCTTTATCATGCTAAGAGGAGCAGGAAAAAGCAAAAAATTTCAGAATTGCACCTTGCAATGCGGAGAAATTACTGTTTGTGCATTTACAATATTCATTGATTTTTGCCATTGAAAAACATCATGTTATTCATATACCAGAAATGATTGAAGCTACTGACTGAATGAAAGGAGCTGGCATCTCACTCTCTTTGAATCTTCTTTATCATGCTGAGGAGCAGGAAAAAGCAAAAAATTTCAGAATTGCACCTTGCAATGCGGAGAAATTACTGTTTGTGCATTTACAATATTCATTGATTTTTGCATTGAAAAACGTCCAGAAATGACTGAAGCTACTGACTGAATGAAAGGAGCTGGCATCTCACTCTCTTTGAATCTTCTTTATCATGCTAAGAGGAGCAGGAAAAAGCTAAAAATTTCAGAATTGCATCTTGCAATGCGGAGAAATTACTGTTTGTGCATTTACAATATTCATTGATTTTTGCCATTGAAAAACATCATGTTATTCATATACCAGAAATGATTGAAGCTACTGACTGAATGAAAGGAGCTGGCATCTCACTCTCTTTGAATCTTCTTTATCATGCTAAGAGGAGCAGGAAAAAGCAAAAAATTTCAGAATTGCACCTTGCAATGCGGAGAAATTACTGTTTGTGCATTTACAATATTCATTGATTTTTGCCATTGAAAAACGTCCAGAAATGATTGAAGCTACTGACTGAATGAAAGGAGCTGGCATCTCACTCTCTTTGAATCTTCTTTATCATGCTAAGAGGAGCAGGAAAAAGCAAAAAATTTCAGAATTGCACCTTGCAATGCGGAGAAATTACTGTTTGTGCATTTACAATATTCATTGATTTTTGCCATTGAAAAACGTCCAGAAATGATTGAAGCTACTGACTGAATGAAAGGAGCTGGCATCTCACTCTCTTTGAATCTTCTTTATCATGCTAGGATTAGCAGGAAAAAGCAAAAAATTTCAGAATTGCACCTGGCAATGTGGAGATATTACTGTTTGTGCATTTACAATATTCATTGAATTTTGCCATTGAAAAACGTCCAGAAATGTTTGAAGCTACTGACTGAATGAAAGGAGCTGGCATCTCACTCTATTTGAATCTTCTTTATCATGCTAGGATTAGCAGGAAAAAGCAAAAAATTTCAGAATTGCACCTTGCAATGTGGAGATATTACTGTTTGTGCATTTACAATATTCATTGATTTTTGCCATTGAAAAACGTCCAGAAATGTTTATACCAGAAATGTTTGAAGCTACTGACTGAATGAAAGGAGCTGGCATCTCACTCTCTTTGAATCTTCTTTATCATGCTAAGAGGAGCAGGAAAAAGCAAAAAATTTCAGAATTGCACCTTGCAATGCGGAGAAATTACTGTTTGTGCATTTACAATATTCATTGATTTTTGCCATTGAAAAACGTCCAGAAATGACTGAAGCTACTGACTGAAAGAAAGGAGCTGGCATCTCACTCTCTTTGAATCTTCTTTATCATGCTAAGAGGAGCAGGAAAAAGCAAAAAATTTCAGAATTGCACCTTGCAATGCGGAGAAATTACTGTTTGTGCATTTACAATATTCATTGATTTTTGCCATTGAAAAACGTCCAGAAATGATTGAAGCTACTGACTGAATGAAAGGAGCTGGCATCTCACTCTCTTTGAATCTTCTTTATCATGCTAAGAGGAGCAGGAAAAAGCAAAAAATTTCAGAATTGCACCTTGCAATGCGGAGAAATTACTGTTTGTGCATTTACAATATTCATTGATTTTTGCCATTGAAAAACATCATGTTATTCATATACCAGAAATGATTGAAGCTGCTGACTGAATGAAAGGAGCTGGCAACTCACTCTCTTTGAATCTTCTTTATCATGCTAAGAGGAGCAGGAAAAAGCAAAAAATTTCAGAATTGCACCTTGCAATGCGGAGAAATTACTGTTTGTGCATTTACAATATTCATTGATTTTTGCCATTGAAAAACGTCCAGAAATGATTGAAGCTACTGACTGAATGAAAGGAGCTGGCATCTCACTTTCTTTGAATCTTTTTTATCATGCTAAGAGGAGCAGGAAAAAGCAAAAAATTTCAGAATTTCATCTTGCAATGCGGAGAAATTACTGTTTGTGCATTTACAATATTCATTGATTTTTGCCATTGAAAAACGTCCAGAAATGATTGAAGCTACTGACTGAATGAAAGGAGCTGGCATCTCACTCTCTTTGAATCTTCTTTATCATGCTAAGAGGAGCAGGAAAAAGCAAAAAATTTCAGAATTGCACCTTGCAATGCGGAGAAATTACTGTTTGTGCATTTACAATATTCATTGATTTTTGCCATTGAAAAACGTCCAGAAATGATTGAAGCTACTGACTGAATGAAAGGAGCTGGAATCTCACTCTCTTTGAATCTTCTTTATCATGCTAAGAGGAGCAGGAAAAATCAAAAAATTTCAGAATTGCAACTTGCAATGCGGAGAAATTACTGTTTGTGCATTTACAATATTCATTGATTTTTGCCATTGAAAAACATCATGTTATTCATATACCAGAAATGATTGAAGCTACTGACTGAATGAAAGGAGCTGGCATCTCACTCTCTTTGAATCTTCTTTATCATGCTAAGAGGAGCAGGAAAAAGCAAAAAATTTCAGAATTGCACCTTGCAATGCGGAGAAATTACTGTTTGTGCATTTACAATATTCATTGATTTTTGCCATTGAAAAACGTCCAGAAATGATTGAAGCTACTGACTGAATGAAAGGAGCTGGCATCTCACTCTCTTTGAATCTTCTTTATCATGCTAAGAGGAGCAGGAAAAAGCAAAAAATTTCAGAATTGCACCTTGCAATGCGGAGAAATTACTGTTTGTGCATTTACAATATTCATTGATTTTTGCCATTGAAAAACGTCCAGAAATGATTGAAGCTACTGACTGAATGAAAGGAGCTGGCATCTTACTCTCTTTGAATCTTCTTTATCATGCTAAGAGGAGCAGGAAAAAGCAAAAAATTTCAGAATTGCACCTTGCAATGCGGAGAAATTACTGTTTGTGCATTTACAATATTCATTAATTTTTGCCATTGAAAAACATCATGTTATTCATATCCCAGAAATGTTTGAAGCTACTGACTGAATGAAAGAAGCTGGCATCTCACTCTCTTTGAATGTTCTTTATCATGCTAAGAGGAGCAGGAAAAAGCAAAAAATTTCAGAATTGCACCTTGCAATGCGGAGAAATTACTGTTTGTGCATTTACAATATTCATTGATTTTTGCCATTGAAAAACATCATGTTATTCATATACCAGAAATGTTTGAAGCTACTGACTGAATGAAAGGAGCTGGCATCTCACTCTCTTTGAATCTTCTTTATCATGCTAAGAGGAGCAGGAAAAAGCAAAAAATTTCAGAATTGCACCTTGCAATGCGGAGAAATTACTGTTTGTGCATTTACAATATTCATTGATTTTTGCCATTGAAAAACGTCCAGAAATGATTGAAGCTACTGACTGAATGAAAGGAGCTGGCATCTCACTCTCTTTGAATCTTCTTTATCATGCTAAGAGGAGCAGGAAAAAGCAAAAAATTTCAGAATTGCACCTTGCAATGCGGAGAAATTACTGTTTGTGCATTTACAATATTCATTGATTTTTGCCATTGAAAAACATCCAGAAATGATTGAAGCTACTGACTGAATGAAAGGAGCTGGCATCTCACTCTCTTTGAATCTTCTTTATCATGCTAAGAGGAGCAGGAAAAAGCCAAAAATTTCAGAATTGCACCTTGCAATGCGGAGAAATTACTGTTTGTGCATTTACAATATTCATTGATTTTTGCCATTGAAAAACATCATGTTATTCATATACCAGAAATGATTGAAGCTACTGACTGAATGAAAGGAGCTGGCATCTCACTCTCTTTGAATCTTCTTTATCATGCAAAGAGGAGCAGGAAAAAGCAAAAAATTTCAGAATTGCACCTTGCAATGCGGAGAAATTACTGTTTGTGCATTTACAATATTCATTGATTTTTGCCATTGAAAAACGTCCAGAAATGATTGAAGCTACTGACTGAATGAAAGGAGCTGGCATCTCACTCTCTTTGAATCTTCTTTATCATGCTAAGAGGAGCAGGAAAAAGCAAAAAATTTCAGAATTGCACCTTGCAATGCGGAGAAATTACTGTTTGTGCATTTACAATATTCACTGATTTTTGCCATTGAAAAACGTCCAGAAATGATTGAAGCAACTGACTGAATGAAAGGAGCTGGCATCTCACTCTCTTTGAATCTTCTTTATCATGCTAAGAGGAGCAGGAAAAAGCAAAAAATTTCAGAATTGCACCTTGCAATGCGGAGAAATTACTGTTTGTGCATTTACAATATTCATTGATTTTTGCCATTGAAAAACGTCCAGAAATAATTGAAGCTACTGACTGAATGAAAGGAGCTGGCATCTCACTCTCTTTGAATCTTCTTTATCATGCTAAGAGGAGCAGGAAAAAGCAAAAAATTTCAGAATTGCAACTTGCAATGCGGAGAAATTACTGTTTGTGCATTTACAATATTCATTGATTTTTGCCATTGAAAAACATCATGTTATTCATATACCAGAAATGATTGAAGCTACTGACTGAATGAAAGGAGCTGGCATCTCACTCTCTTTGAATCTTCTTTATCATGCTAAGAGGAGCAGGAAAAAGCAAAAAATTTCAGAATTGCACCTTGCAATGCGGAGAAATTACTGTTTGTGCATTTACAATATTCATTGATTTTTGCCATTGAAAAACGTCCAGAAATGATTGAAGCTACTGACTGAATGAAAGGAGCTGGCATCTCACTCTCTTTGAATCTTCTTTATCATGCTAAGAGGAGCAGGAAAAAGCAAAAAATTTCAGAATTGCACCTTGCAATGCGGAGAAATTACTGTTTGTGCTTTTACAATATTCATTGATTTTTGCCATTGAAAAACATCATGTTATTCATATACCAGAAATGTTTGAAGCTACTGACTGAATGAAAGGAGCTGGCATCTCACTCTCTTTGAATCTTCTTTATCATGCTAAGAGGAGCAGGAAAAAGCAAAAAATTTCAGAATTGCACCTTGCAATGCGGAGAAATTACTGTTTGTGCATTTACAATATTCATTGATTTTTGCCATTGAAAAATGTCCAGAAATGATTGAAGCTGCTGACTGAATGAAAGGAGCTGGCATCTCACTCTCTTTGAATCTTCTTTATCATGCTAAGAGGAGCAGGAAAAAGCAAAAAATTTCAGAATTGCACCTTGCAATGCGGAGAAATTACTGTTTGTGCATTTACAATATTCATTGATTTTTGCCATTGAAAAACATCATGTTATTCATATACCAGAAATGATTGAAGCTACTGACTGAATGAAAGGAGCTGGCATCTCACTCTCTTTGAATCTTCTTTATCATGCTAAGAGGAGCAGGAAAAAGCAAAAAATTTCAGAATTGCACCTTGCAATGCGGAGAAATTACTGTTTGTGCATTTACAATATTCATTGATTTTTGCCATTGAAAAACGTCCAGAAATGATTGAAGCTACTGACTGAATGAAAGGAGCTGGCATCTCACTCTCTTTGAATCTTCTTTATCATGCTAAGAGGAGCAGGAAAAAGCAAAAAATTTCAGAATTGCACCTTGCAATGCGGAGAAATTACTGTTTGTGCATTTACAATATTCATTGATTTTTGCCATTTAAAAACGTCCAGAAATGATTGAAGCTACTGACTGAATGAAAGGAGCTGGCATCTCACTCTCTTTGAATCTTCTTTATCATGCTAAGAGGAGCAGGAAAAAGCAAAAAATTTCAGAATTGCACCTTGCAATGCGGAGAAATTACTGTTTGTGCATTTACAATATTCATTGATTTTTGCCATTGAAAAACATCATGTTATTCATATACCAGAAATGTTTGAAGCTACTGACTGAATGAAAGGAGCTGGCATCTCACTCTCTTTGAATCTTCTTTATCATGCTAAGAGGAGCAGGAAAAAGCAAAAAATTTCAGAATTGCACCTTGCAATGCGGAGAAATTACTGTTTGTGCATTTACAATATTCATTGATTTTTGCCATTGAAAAACGTCCAGAAATGATTGAAGCTACTGACTGAATGAAAGGAGCTGGCATCTCACTCTCTTTGAATCTTCTTTATCATGCTAAGAGGAGCAGGAAAAAGCAAAAAATTTCAGAATTGCACCTTGCAATGCGGAGAAATTACTGTTTGTTCATTTACAATATTCATTGATTTTTGCCATTGAAAAACATCATGTTATTCATATACCAGAAATGATTGAAGCTACTGACTGAATGAAAGGAGCTGGCATCTCGCTCTCTTTGAATCTTCTTTATCATGCTAAGAGGAGCAGGAAAAAGCAAAAAATTTCAGAATTGCACCTTGCAATGCGGAGAAATTACTGTTTGTGCATTTACAATATTCATTGATTTTTGCCATTGAAAAACGTCCAGAAATGATTGAAGCTACTGACTGAATGAAAGGAGCTGGCATCTCACTCTCTTTGAATCTTCTTTATCATGCTAAGAGGAGCAGGAAAAAGCAAAAAATTTCAGAATTGCACCTTGCAATGTGGAGAAATTACTGTTTGTGCATTTACAATATTCATTGATTTTTGCCATTGAAAAACATCATGTTATTCATATACCAGAAATGATTGAAGCTACTGACTGAATGAAAGGAGCTGGCATCTCACTCTCTTTGAATCTTCTTTATCATGCTAAGAGGAGCAGGAAAAAGCAAAAAACTTCAGAATTGCACCTTGCAATGCGGAGAAATTACTGTTTGTGCATTTACAATATTCATTGATTTTTGCCATTGAAAAACGTCCAGAAATGATTGAAGCTACTGACTGAATGAAAGGAGCTGGCATCTCACTCTCTTTGAATCTTCTTTATCATGCTAAGAGGAGCAGGAAAAAGCAAAAAATTTCAGAATTGCACCTTGCAATGCGGAGAAATTACTGTTTGTGCTTTTACAATATTCATTGATTTTTGCCATTGAAAAACATCATGTTATTCATATACCAGAAATGTTTGAAGCTACTGACTGAATGAAAGGAGCTGGCATCTCACTCTCTTTGAATCTTCTTTATCATGCTAAGAGGAGCAGGAAAAAGCAAAAAATTTCAGAATTGCACCTTGCAATGCGGAGAAATTACTGTTTGTGCATTTACAATATTCATTGATTTTTGCCATTGAAAAACGTCCAGAAATGATTGAAGCTACTGACTGAATGAAAGGAGCTGGCATCTCACTCTCTTTGAATCTTCTTTATCATGCTAAGAGGAGCAGGAAAAAGCAAAAAATTTCAGAATTGCACCTTGCAATGCGGAGAAATTACTGTTTGTGCATTTACAATATTCATTGATTTTTGCCATTGAAAAACGTCCAGAAATGATTGAAGCTACTGACTGAATGAAAGGAGCTGGCATCTCACTCTCTTTGAATCTTCTTTATCATGCTAAGAGGAGCAGGAAAAAGCAAAAAATTTCAGAATTGCAACTTGCAATGCGGAGAAATTACTGTTTGTGCATTTACAATATTCATTGATTTTTGCCATTGAAAAACATCATGTTATTCATATACCAGAAATGATTGAAGCTACTGACTGAATGAAAGGAGCTGGCATCTCACTCTCTTTGAATCTTCTTTATCATGCTAAGAGGAGCAGGAAAAAGCAAAAAATTTCAGAATTGCACCTTGCAATGCGGAGAAATTACTGTTTGTGCATTTACAATATTCATTGATTTTTGCCATTGAAAAACATCATGTTATTCATATACCAGAAATGTTTGAAGCTACTGACTGAATGAAAGGAGCTGGCATCGCACTCTCTTTGAATCTTCTTTATCATGCTAAGAGGAGCAGGAAAAAGCAAAAAATTTCAGAATTGCACATTGCAATGCGGAGAAATTACTGTTTGTGCATTTACAATATTCATTGATTTTTGCCATTGAAAAACGTCCAGAAATGATTGAAGCTACTGACTGAATGAAAGGAGCTGGCATCTCACTCTCTTTGAATCTTCTTTATCATGCTAAGAGGAGCAGAAAAATGCAAGAAATTTCAGAATTGCACCTTGCAATGCGGAGAAATTACTGTTTGTGCATTTACAATATTCATTGATTTTTGCCATTGAAAAACATCCAGAAATGATTGAAGCTACTGACTGAATGAAAGGAGCTGGCATCTCACTCTCTTTGAATCTTCTTTATCATGCTAAGAGGAGCAGGAAAAAGCCAAAAATTTCAGAATTGCACCTTGCAATGCGGAGAAATTACTGTTTGTGCATTTACAATATTCATTGATTTTTGCCATTGAAAAACATCATGTTATTCATATACCAGAAATGATTGAAGCTACTGACTGAATGAAAGGAGCTGGCATCTCACTCTCTTTGAATCTTCTTTATCATGCAAAGAGGAGCAGGAAAAAGCAAAAAATTTCAGAATTGCACCTTGCAATGCGGAGAAATTACTGTTTGTGCATTTACAATATTCATTGATTTTTGCCATTGAAAAACGTCCAGAAATGATTGAAGCTACTGACTGAATGAAAGGAGCTGGCATCTCACTCTCTTTGAATCTTCTTTATCATGCTAAGAGGAGCAGGAAAAAGCAAAAAATTTCAGAATTGCACCTTGCAATGCGGAGAAATTACTGTTTGTGCATTTACAATATTCACTGATTTTTGCCATTGAAAAACGTCCAGAAATGATTGAAGCAACTGACTGAATGAAAGGAGCTGGCATCTCACTCTCTTTGAATCTTCTTTATCATGCTAAGAGGAGCAGGAAAAAGCAAAAAATTTCAGAATTGCACCTTGCAATGCGGAGAAATTACTGTTTGTGCATTTACAATATTCATTGATTTTTGCCATTGAAAAACGTCCAGAAATAATTGAAGCTACTGACTGAATGAAAGGAGCTGGCATCTCACTCTTTTTGAATCTTCTTTATCATGCTAAGAGGAGCAGGAAAAAGCAAAAAATTTCAGAATTGCAACTTGCAATGCGGAGAAATTACTGTTTGTGCATTTACAATATTCATTGATTTTTGCCATTGAAAAACATCATGTTATTCATATACCAGAAATGATTGAAGCTACTGACTGAATGAAAGGAGCTGGAATCTTACTCTCTTTGAATCTTCTTTATCATGCTAAGAGGAGCAGGAAAAAGCAAAAAATTTCAGAATGGCACCTTGCAATGCGGAGAAATTACTGTTTGTGCATTTACAATATTCATTGATTTTTGCCATTGAAAAATGTCCAGAAATGATTGAAGCTGCTGACTGAATGAAAGGAGCTGGCATCTCACTCTCTTTGAATCTTCTTTATCATGCTAAGAGGAGCAGGAAAAAGCAAAAAATTTCAGAATTGCACCTTGCAATGCGGAGAAATTACTGTTTGTGCATTTACAATATTCATTGATTTTTGCCATTGAAAAACATCATGTTATTCATATACCAGAAATGATTGAAGCTACTGACTGAATGAAAGGAGCTGGCATCTCACTCTCTTTGAATCTTCTTTATCATGCTAAGAGGAGCAGGAAAAAGCAAAAAATTTCAGAATTGCACCTTGCAATGCGGAGAAATTACTGTTTGTGCATTTACAATATTCATTGATTTTTGCCATTGAAAAACGTCCAGAAATGATTGAAGCTACTGACTGAATGAAAGGAGCTGGCATCTCACTCTCTTTGAATCTTCTTTATCATGCTAAGAGGAGCAGGAAAAAGCAAAAAATTTCAGAATTGCACCTTGCAATGCGGAGAAATTACTGTTTGTGCATTTACAATATTCATTGATTTTTGCCATTGAAAATGTCCAGAAATGATTGAAGCTACTGACTGAATGAAAGGAGCTGGCATCTCACTCTCTTTGAATCTTCTTTATCATGCTAAGAGGAGCAGGAAAAAGCAAAAAATTTCAGAATTGCACCTTGCAATGCGGAGAAATTACTGTTTGTGCATTTACAATATTCATTGATTTTTGCCATTGAAAAACATCATGTTATTCATATACCAGAAATGTTTGAAGCTACTGACTGAATGAAAGGAGCTGGCATCTCACTCTCTTTGAATCTTCTTTATCATGCTAAGAGGAGCAGGAAAAAGCAAAAAATTTCAGAATTGCACCTTGCAATGCGGAGAAATTACTGTTTGTGCATTTACAATATTCATTGATTTTTGCCATTGAAAAACGTCCAGAAATGATTGAAGCTACTGACTGAATGAAAGGAGCTGGCATCTCACTCTCTTTGAATCTTCTTTATCATGCTAAGAGGAGCAGGAAAAAGCAAAAAATTTCAGAATTGCACCTTGCAATGCGGAGAAATTACTGTTTGTGCATTTACAATATTCATTGATTTTTGCCATTGAAAAACATCATGTTATTCATATACCAGAAATGATTGAAGCTACTGACTGAATGAAAGGAGCTGGCATCTCGCTCTCTTTGAATCTTCTTTATCATGCTAAGAGGAGCAGGAAAAAGCAAAAAATTTCAGAATTGCACCTTGCAATGCGGAGAAATTACTGTTTGTGCATTTACAATATTCATTGATTTTTGCCATTGAAAAACGTCCAGAAGAGATTGAAGCTACTGACTGAATGAAAGGAGCTGGCATCTCACTCTCTTTGAATCTTCTTTATCATGCTAAGAGGAGCAGGAAAAAGCAAAAAATTTCAGAATTGCACCTTGCAATGTGGAGAAATTACTGTTTGTGCATTTACAATATTCATTGATTTTTGCCATTGAAAAACATCATGTTATTCATATACCAGAAATGATTGAAGCTACTGACTGAATGAAAGGAGCTGGCATCTCACTCTCTTTGAATCTTCTTTATCATGCTAAGAGGAGCAGGAAAAAGCAAAAAATTTCAGAATTGCACCTTGCAATGCGGAGAAATTACTGTTTGTGCATTTACAATATTCATTGATTTTTGCCATTGAAAAACGTCCAGAAATGATTGAAGCTACTGACTGAATGAAAGGAGCTGGCATCTCACTCTCTTTGAATCTTCTTTATCATGCTAAGAGGAGCAGGAAAAAGCAAAAAATTTCAGAATTGCACCTTGCAATGCGGAGAAATTACTGTTTGTGCTTTTACAATATTCATTGATTTTTGCCATTGAAAAACATCATGTTATTCATATACCAGAAATGTTTGAAGCTACTGACTGAATGAAAGGAGCTGGCATCTCACTCTCTTTGAATCTTCTTTATCATGCTAAGAGGAGCAGGAAAAAGCAAAAAATTTCAGAATTGCACCTTGCAATGCGGAGAAATTACTGTTTGTGCATTTACAATATTCGATTTTTGCCATTGAAAAACGTCCAGAAATGATTGAAGCTACAGACTGAATGAAAGGAGCTGGCATCTCACTCTCTTTGAATCTTCTTTATCATGCTAAGAGGAGCAGGAAAAAGCAAAAAATTTCAGAATTGCACCTTGCAATGCGGAGAAATTACTGTTTGTGCATTTACAATATTCATTGATTTTTGCCATTGAAAAACGTCCAGAAATGATTGAAGCTACTGACTGAATGAAAGGAGCTGGCATCTCACTCTCTTTGAATCTTCTTTATCATGCTAAGAGGAGCAGGAAAAAGCAAAAAATTTCAGAATTGCAACTTGCAATGCGGAGAAATTACTGTTTGTGCATTTACAATATTCATTGATTTTTGCCATTGAAAAACATCATGTTATTCATATACCAGAAATGATTGAAGCTACTGACTGAATGAAAGGAGCTGGCATCTCACTCTCTTTGAATCTTCTTTATCATGCTAAGAGGAGCAGGAAAAAGCAAAAAATTTCAGAATTGCACCTTGCAATGCGGAGAAAATACTGTTTGTGCATTTACAATATTCATTGATTTTTGCCATTGAAAAACGTCCAGAAATGATTGAAGCTACTGACTGAATGAAAGGAGCTGGCATCTCACTCTCTTTGAATCTTCTTTATCATGCTAAGAGGAGCAGGAAAAAGCAAAAAATTTCAGAATTGCACCTTGCAATGCGGAGAAATTACTGTTTGTGCATTTACAATATTCATTGATTTTTGCCATTGAAAAACGTCCAGAAATGATTGAAGCTACTGACTGAATGAAAGGAGCTGGCATCTCACTCTCTTTGAATCTTCTTTATCATGATAAGAGGAGCAGGAAAAAGCAAAAAATTTCAGAATTGCACCTTGCAATGCGGAGAAATTACTGTTTGTGCATTTACAATATTCATTAATTTTTGCCATTGAAAAACATCATGTTATTCATATCCCAGAAATGTTTGAAGCTACTGACTGAATGAAAGAAGCTGACATCTCACTCTCTTTGAATCTTCTTTATCATGCTAAGAGGAGCAGGAAAAAGCAAAAAATTTCAGAATTGCACCTTGCAATGCAGAGAAATTACTGTTTGTGCATTTACAATATTCATTGATTTTTGCCATTGAAAAACGTCCAGAAATGATTGAAGCTACTGACTGAATGAAAGGAGCTGGCATCTCACTCTCTTTGAATCTTCTTTATCATGCTAAGAGGAGCAGGAAAAAGCAAAAAATTTCAGAATTGCACCTTGCAATGCGGAGAAATTACTGTTTGTGCATTTACAATATTCATTGATTTTTGCCATTGAAAAACATCATGTTATTCATATACCAGAAATGTTTGAAGCTACTGACTGAATGAAAGGAGCTGGCATCTCACTCTCTTTGAATCTTCTTTATCATGCTAAGAGGAGCAGGAAAAAGCAAAAAATTTCAGAATTGCAGCTTGCAATGCGGAGAAATTACTGTTTGTGCATTTACAATATTCATTGATTTTTGCCATTGAAAAACGTCCAGAAATGATTGAAGCTACTGACTGAATGAAAGGAGCTGGCATCTCACTCTCTTTGAATCTTCTTTATCATGCTAAGAGGAGCAGGAAAATGCAAGAAATTTCAGAATTGCACCTTGCAATGCGGAGAAATTACTGTTTGTGCATTTACAATATTCATTGATTTTTGCCATTGAAAAACATCCAGAAATGATTGAAGCTACTGACTGAATGAAAGGAGCTGGCATCTCACTCTCTTTGAATCTTCTTTATCATGCTAAGAGGAGCAGGAAAAAGCCAAAAATTTCAGAATTGCACCTTGCAATGCGGAGAAATTACTGTTTGTGCATTTACAATATTCATTGATTTTTGCCATTGAAAAACATCATGTTATTCATATACCAGAAATGATTGAAGCTACTGACTGAATGAAAGGAGCTGGCATCTCACTCTCTTTGAATCTTCTTTATCATGCAAAGAGGAGCAGGAAAAAGCAAAAAATTTCAGAATTGCACCTTGCAATGCGGAGAAATTACTGTTTGTGCATTTACAATATTCATTGATTTTTGCCATTGAAAAACGTCCAGAAATGATTGAAGCTACTGACTGAATGAAAGGAGCTGGCATCTCACTCTCTTTGAATCTTCTTTATCATGCTAAGAGGAGCAGGAAAAAGCAAAAAATTTCAAAATTGCACCTTGCAATGCGGAGAAATTACTGTTTGTGCATTTACAATATTCATTGATTTTTGCCATTGAAAAACGTCCAGAAATGATTGAAGCAACTGACTGAATGAAAGGAGCTGGCATCTCACTCTCTTTGAATCTTCTTTATCATGCTAAGAGGAGCAGGAAAAAGCAAAAAATTTCAGAATTGCACCTTGCAATGCGGAGAAATTACTGTTTGTGCATTTACAATATTCATTGATTTTTGCCATTGAAAAACGTCCAGAAATAATTGAAGCTACTGACTGAATGAAAGGAGCTGGCATCTCACTCTCTTTGAATCTTCTTTATCATGCTAAGAGGAGCAGGAAAAAGCAAAAAATTTCAGAATTGCAACTTGCAATGCGGAGAAATTACTGTTTGTGCATTTACAATATTCATTGATTTTTGCCATTGAAAAACATCATGTTATTCATATACCAGAAATGATTGAAGCTACTGACTGAATGAAAGGAGCTGGCATCTCACTCTCTTTGAATCTTCTTTATCATGCTAAGAGGAGCAGGAAAAAGCAAAAAATTTCAGAATTGCACCTTGCAATGCGGAGAAATTACTGTTTGTGCATTTACAATATTCATTGATTTTTGCCATTGAAAAACGTCCAGAAATGATTGAAGCTACTGACTGAATGAAAGGAGCTGGCATCTCACTCTCTTTGAATCTTCTTTATCATGCTAAGAGGAGCAGGAAAAAGCAAAAAATTTCAGAATTGCACCTTGCAATGCGGAGAAATTACTGTTTGTGCTTTTACAATATTCATTGATTTTTGCCATTGAAAAACATCATGTTATTCATATACCAGAAATGTTTGAAGCTACTGACTGAATGAAAGGAGCTGGCATCTCACTCTCTTTGAATCTTCTTTATCATGCAAAGAGGAGCAGGAAAAAGCAAAAAATTTCAGAATTGCACCTTGCAATGCGGAGAAATTACTGTTTGTGCATTTACAATATTCATTGATTTTTGCCATTGAAAAACGTCCAGAAATGATTGAAGCTACTGACTGAATGAAAGGAGCTGGCATCTCACTCTCTTTGAATCTTCTTTATCATGCTAAGAGGAGCAGGAAAAAGCAAAAAATTTCAGAATTGCACCTTGCAATGCGGAGAAATTACTGTTTGTGCATTTACAATATTCATTGATTTTTGCCATTGAAAAACGTCCAGAAATGATTGAAGCAACTGACTGAATGAAAGGAGCTGGCATCTCACTCTCTTTGAATCTTCTTTATCATGCTAAGAGGAGCAGGAAAAAGCAAAAAATTTCAGAATTGCACCTTGCAATGCGGAGAAATTACTGTTTGTGCATTTACAATATTCATTGATTTTTGCCATTGAAAAACGTCCAGAAATAATTGAAGCTACTGACTGAATGAAAGGAGCTGGCATCTCACTCTCTTTGAATCTTCTTTATCATGCTAAGAGGAGCAGGAAAAAGCAAAAAATTTCAGAATTGCAACTTGCAATGCGGAGAAATTACTGTTTGTGCATTTACAATATTCATTGATTTTTGCCATTGAAAAACATCATGTTATTCATATACCAGAAATGATTGAAGCTACTGACTGAATGAAAGGAGCTGGCATCTCACTCTCTTTGAATCTTCTTTATCATGCTAAGAGGAGCATGAAAAAGCAAAAAATTTCAGAATTGCACCTTGCAATGCGGAGAAATTACTGTTTGTGCATTTACAATATTCATTGATTTTTGCCATTGAAAAACGTCCAGAAATGATTGAAGCTACTGACTGAATGAAAGGAGCTGGCATCTCACTCTCTTTGAATCTTCTTTATCATGCTAAGAGGAGCAGGAAAAAGCAAAAAATTTCAGAATTGCACCTTGCAATGCGGAGAAATTACTGTTTGTGCTTTTACAATATTCATTGATTTTTGCCATTGAAAAACATCATGTTATTCATATACCAGAAATGTTTGAAGCTACTGACTGAATGAAAGGAGCTGGCATCTCACTCTCTTTGAATCTTCTTTATCATGCTAAGAGGAGCAGGAAAAAGCAAAAAATTTCAGAATTGCACCTTGCAATGCGGAGAAATTACTGTTTGTGCATTTACAATATTCATTGATTTTTGCCATTGAAAAATGTCCAGAAATGATTGAAGCTGCTGACTGAATGAAAGGAGCTGGCATCTCACTCTCTTTGAATCTTCTTTATCATGCTAAGAGGAGCAGGAAAAAGCAAAAAATTTCAGAATTGCACCTTGCAATGCGGAGAAATTACTGTTTGTGCATTTACAATATTCATTGATTTTTGCCATTGAAAAACATCATGTTATTCATATACCAGAAATGATTGAAGCTACTGACTGAATGAAAGGAGCTGGCATCTCACTCTCTTTGAATCTTCTTTATCATGCTAAGAGGAGGAGGAAAAAGCAAAAAATTTCAGAATTGCACCTTGCAATGCGGAGAAATTACTGTTTGTGCATTTACAATATTCATTGATTTTTGCCATTGAAAAACGTCCAGAAATGATTGAAGCTACTGACTGAATGAAAGGAGCTGGCATCTCACTCTCTTTGAATTTTCTTTATCATGCTAAGAGGAGCAGGAAAAAGCAAAAAATTTCAGAATTGCACCTTGCAATGCGGAGAAATTACTGTTTGTGCATTTACAATATTCATTGATTTTTGCCATTGAAAAACGTCCAGAAATGATTGAAGCTACTGACTGAATGAAAGGAGCTGGCATCTCACTCTCTTTGAATCTTCTTTATCATGCTAAGAGGAGCAGGAAAAAGCAAAAAATTTCAGAATTGCACCTTGCAATGCGGAGAAATTACTGTTTGTGCATTTACAATATTCATTGATTTTTGCCATTGAAAAACATCATGTTATTCATATACCAGAAATGTTTGAAGCTACTGACTGAATGAAAGGAGCTGGCATCTCACTCTCTTTGAATCTTCTTTATCATGCTAAGAGGAGCAGGAAAAAGCAAAAAATTTCAGAATTGCACCTTGCAATGCGGAGAAATTACTGTTTGTGCATTTACAATATTCATTGATTTTTGCCATTGAAAAACGTCCAGAAATGATTGAAGCTACTGACTGAATGAAAGGAGCTGGCATCTCACTCTCTTTGAATCTTCTTTATCATGCTAAGAGGAGCAGGAAAAAGCAAAAAATTTCAGAATTGCACCTTGCAATGCGGAGAAATTACTGTTTGTGCATTTACAATATTCATTGATTTTTGCCATTGAAAAACATCATGTTATTCATATACCAGAAATGATTGAAGCTACTGACTGAATGAAAGGAGCTGGCATCTCGCTCTCTTTGAATCTTCTTTATCATGCTAAGAGGAGCAGGAAAAAGCAAAAAATTTCAGAATTGCACCTTGCAATGCGGAGAAATTACTGTTTGTGCATTTACAATATTCATTGATTTTTGCCATTGAAAAACGTCCAGAAATGATTGAAGCTACTGACTGAATGAAAGGAGCTGGCATCTCACTCTCTTTGAATCTTCTTTATCATGCTAAGAGGAGCAGGAAAAAGCAAAAAATTTCAGAATTGCACCTTGCAATGTGGAGAAATTACTGTTTGTGCATTTACAATATTCATTGATTTTTGCCATTGAAAAACATCATGTTATTCATATACCAGAAATGATTGAAGCTACTGACTGAATGAAAGGAGCTGGCATCTCACTCTCTTTGAATCTTCTTTATCATGCTAAGAGGAGCAGGAAAAAGCAAAAAATTTCAGAATTGCACCTTGCAATGCGGAGAAATTACTGTTTGTGCATTTACAATATTCATTGATTTTTGCCATTGAAAAACGTCCAGAAATGATTGAAGCTACTGACTGAATGAAAGGAGCTGGCATCTCACTCTCTTTGAATCTTCTTTATCATGCTAAGAGGAGCAGGAAAAAGCAAAAAATTTCAGAATTGCACCTTGCAATGCGGAGAAATTACTGTTTGTGCTTTTACAATATTCATTGATTTTTGCCATTGAAAAACATCATGTTATTCATATACCAGAAATGTTTGAAGCTACTGACTGAATGAAAGGAGCTGGCATCTCACTCTCTTTGAATCTTCTTTATCATGCTAAGAGGAGCAGGAAAAAGCAAAAAATTTCAGAATTGCACCTTGCAATGCGGAGAAATTACTGTTTGTGCATTTACAATATTCATTGATTTTTGCCATTGAAAAACGTCCAGAAATGATTGAAGCTACTGACTGAATGAAAGGAGCTGGCATCTCACTCTCTTTGAATCTTCTTTATCATGCTAAGAGGAGCAGGAAAAAGCAAAAAATTTCAGAATTGCACCTTGCAATGCGGAGAAATTACTGTTTGTGCATTTACAATATTCATTGATTTTTGCCATTGAAAAACGTCCAGAAATGATTGAAGCTACTGACTGAATGAAAGGAGCTGGCATCTCACTCTCTTTGAATCTTCTTTATCATGCTAAGAGGAGCAGGAAAAAGCAAAAAATTTCAGAATTGCAACTTGCAATGCGGAGAAATTACTGTTTGTGCATTTACAATATTCATTGATTTTTGCCATTGAAAAACATCATGTTATTCATATACCAGAAATGATTGAAGCTACTGACTGAATGAAAGGAGCTGGCATCTCACTCTCTTTGAATCTTCTTTATCATGCTAAGAGGAGCAGGAAAAAGCAAAAAATTTCAGAATTGCACCTTGCAATGCGGAGAAATTACTGTTTGTGCATTTACAATATTCATTGATTTTTGCCATTGAAAAACGTCCAGAAATGATTGAAGCTACTGACTGAATGAAAGGAGCTGGCATCTCACTCTCTTTGAATCTTCTTTATCATGCTAAGAGGAGCAGGAAAAAGCAAAAAATTTCAGAATTGCACCTTGCAATGCGGAGAAATTACTGTTTGTGCTTTTACAATATTCATTGATTTTTGCCATTGAAAAACATCATGTTATTCATATACCAGAAATGTTTGAAGCTACTGACTGAATGAAAGGAGCTGGCATCTCACTCTCTTTGAATCTTCTTTATCATGCTAAGAGGAGCAGGAAAAAGCAAAAAATTTCAGAATTGCACCTTGCAATGCGGAGAAATTACTGTTTGTGCATTTACAATATTCATTGATTTTTGCCATTGAAAAACGTCCAGAAATGATTGAAGCTACTGACTGAATGAAAGGAGCTGGCATCTCACTCTCTTTGAATCTTCTTTATCATGCTAAGAGGAGCAGGAAAAAGCAAAAAATTTCAGAATTGCACCTTGCAATGCGGAGAAATTACTGTTTGTGCATTTACAATATTCATTGATTTTTGCCATTGAAAAACGTCCAGAAATGATTGAAGCTACTGACTGAATGAAAGGAGCTGGCATCTCACTCTCTTTGAATCTTCTTTATCATGCTAAGAGGAGCAGGAAAAAGCAAAAAATTTCAGAATTGCACCTTGCAATGCGGAGAAATTACTGTTTGTGCATTTACAATATTCATTGATTTTTGCCATTGAAAAACATCATGTTATTCATATACCAGAAATGTTTGTAGCTACTGACTGAATGAAAGGAGCTGGCATCTCACTCTCTTTGAATCTTCTTTATCATGCTAAGAGGAGCAGGAAAAAGCAAAAAATTTCAGAATTGCACCTTGCAATGCGGAGAAATTACTGTTTGTGCATTTACAATATTCATTGATTTTTGCCATTGAAAAACGTCCAGAAATGATTGAAGCTACTGACTGAATGAAAGGAGCTGGCATCTCACTCTCTTTGAATCTTCTTTATCATGCTAAGAGGAGCAGGAAAAAGCAAAAAATTTCAGAATTGCACCTTGCAATGCGGAGAAATTACTGTTTGTGCATTTACAATATTCATTGATTTTTGCCATTGAAAAACGTCCAGAAATGATTGAAGCTACTGACTGAATGAAAGGAGCTGGCATCTCACTCTCTTTGAATCTTCTTTATCATGCTAAGAGGAGCAGGAAAAAGCAAAAAATTTCAGAATTGCACCTTGCAATGCGGAGAAATTACTCTTTGTGCATTTACAATATTCATTGATTTTTGCCATTGAAAAACATCATGTTATTCATATACCAGAAATGTTTGAAGCTACTGACTGAATGAAAGGAGCTGGCATCTCACTCTCTTTGAATCTTCTTTATCATGCTAAGAGGAGCAGGAAAAAGCAAAAAATTTCAGAATTGCACCTTGCAATGCGGAGAAATTACTGTTTGTGCATTTACAATATTCATTGATTTTTGCCATTGAAAAACATCATGTTATTCATATACCAGAAATGTTTGAAGCTACTGACTGAATGAAAGGAGCTGGCATCTCACTCTCTTTGAATCTTCTTTATCATGCTAAGAGGAGCAGGAAAAAGCAAAAAATTTCAGAATTGCACCTTGCAATGCGGAGAAATTACTGTTTGTGCATTTACAATATTCATTGATTTTTGCCATTGAAAAACGTCCAGAAATGATTGAAGCTACTGACTGAATGAAAGGAGCTGGCATCTCACTCTCTTTGAATCTTCTTTATCATGCTAAGAGGAGCAGGAAAAAGCAAAAAATTTCAGAATTGCACCTTGCAATGCGGAGAAATTACTGTTTGTGCATTTACAATATTCATTGATTTTTGCCATTGAAAAACATCATGTTATTCATATACCAGAAATGATTGAAGCTACTGACTGAATGAAAGGAGCTGGCATCTCGCTCTCTTTGAATCTTCTTTATCATGCTAAGAGGAGCAGGAAAAAGCAAAAAATTTCAGAATTGCACCTTGCAATGCGGAGAAATTACTGTTTGTGCATTTACAATATTCATTGATTTTTGCCATTGAAAAACGTCCAGAAATGATTGAAGCTACTGACTGAATGAAAGGAGCTGTCATCTCACTCTCTTTGAATCTTCTTTATCATGCTAAGAGGAGCAGGAAAAAGCAAAAAATTTCAGAATTGCACCTTGCAATGTGGAGAAATTACTGTTTGTGCATTTACAATATTCATTGATTTTTGCCATTGAAAAACATCATGTTATTCATATACCAGAAATGATTGAAGCTACTGACTGAATGAAAGGAGCTGGCATCTCACTCTCTTTGAATCTTCTTTATCATGCTAAGAGGAGCATGAAAAAGCAAAAAATTTCAGAATTGCACCTTGCAATGCGGAGAAATTACTGTTTGTGCATTTACAATATTCATTGATTTTTGCCATTGAAAAACGTCCAGAAATGATTGAAGCTACTGACTGAATGAAAGGAGCTGGCATCTCACTCTCTTTGAATCTTCTTTATCATGCTAAGAGGAGCAGGAAAAAGCAAAAAATTTCAGAATTGCACCTTGCAATGCGGAGAAATTACTGTTTGTGCTTTTACAATATTCATTGATTTTTGCCATTGAAAAACATCATGTTATTCATATACCAGAAATGTTGAAGCTACTGACTGAATGAAAGGAGCTGGCATCTCACTCTCTTTGAATCTTCTTTATCATGCTAAGAGGAGCAGGAAAAAGCAAAAAATTTCAGAATTGCACCTTGCAATGCGGAGAAATTACTGTTTGTGCATTTACAATATTCATTGATTTTTGCCATTGAAAAATGTCCAGAAATGATTGAAGCTGCTGACTGAATGAAAGGAGCTGGCATCTCACTCTCTTTGAATCTTCTTTATCATGCTAAGAGGAGCAGGAAAAAGCAAAAAATTTCAGAATTGCACCTTGCAATGCGGAGAAATTACTGTTTGTGCATTTACAATATTCATTGATTTTTGCCATTGAAAAACATCATGTTATTCATATACCAGAAATGATTGAAGCTACTGACTGAATGAAAGGAGCTGGCATCTCACTCTCTTTGAATCTTCTTTATCATGCTAAGAGGAGGAGGAAAAAGCAAAAAATTTCAGAATTGCACCTTGCAATGCGGAGAAATTACTGTTTGTGCATTTACAATATTCATTGATTTTTGCCATTGAAAAACGTCCAGAAATGATTGAAGCTACTGACTGAATGAAAGGAGCTGGCATCTCACTCTCTTTGAATCTTCTTTATCATGCTAAGAGGAGCAGGAAAAAGCAAAAAATTTCAGAATTGCACCTTGCAATGCGGAGAAATTACTGTTTGTGCATTTACAATATTCATTGATTTTTGCCATTGAAAAACGTCCAGAAATGATTGAAGCTACTGACTGAATGAAAGGAGCTGGCATCTCACTCTCTTTGAATCTTCTTTATCATGCTAAGAGGAGCAGGAAAAAGCAAAAAATTTCAGAATTGCACCTTGCAATGCGGAGAAATTACTGTTTTGTGCATTTACAATATTCATTGATTTTTGCCATTGAAAAACATCATGTTATTCATATACCAGAAATGTTTGAAGCTACTGACTGAATGAAAGGAGCTGGCATCTCACTCTCTTTGAATCTTCTTTATCATGCTAAGAGGAGCAGGAAAAAGCAAAAAATTTCAGAATTGCACCTTGCAATGCGGAGAAATTACTGTTTGTGCATTTACAATATTCATTGATTTTTGCCATTGAAAAACGTCCAGAAATGATTGAAGCTACTGACTGAATGAAAGGAGCTGGCATCTCACCTCTTTGAATCTTCTTTATCATGCTAAGAGGAGCAGGAAAAAGCAAAAAATTTCAGAATTGCACCTTGCAATGCGGAGAAATTACTGTTTGTGCATTTACAATATTCATTGATTTTTGCCATTGAAAAACATCATGTTATTCATATACCAGAAATGATTGAAGCTACTGACTGAATGAAAGGAGCTGGCATCTCGCTCTCTTTGAATCTTCTTTATCATGCTAAGAGGAGCAGGAAAAAGCAAAAAATTTCAGAATTGCACCTTGCAATGCGGAGAAATTACTGTTTGTGCATTTACAATATTCATTGATTTTTGCCATTGAAAAACGTCCAGAAATGATTGAAGCTACTGACTGAATGAAAGGAGCTGGCATCTCACTCTCTTTGAATCTTCTTTATCATGCTAAGAGGAGCAGGAAAAAGCAAAAAATTTCAGAATTGCACCTTGCAATGTGGAGAAATTACTGTTTGTGCATTTACAATATTCATTGATTTTTGCCATTGAAAAACATCATGTTATTCATATACCAGAAATGATTGAAGCTACTGACTGAATGAAAGGAGCTGGCATCTCACTCTCTTTGAATCTTCTTTATCATGCTAAGAGGAGCAGGAAAAAGCAAAAAATTTCAGAATTGCACCTTGCAATGTGGAGAAATTACTGTTTGTGCATTTACAATATTCATTGATTTTTGCCATTGAAAAACGTCCAGAAATGATTGAAGCTACTGACTGAATGAAAGGAGCTGGCATCTCACTCTCTTTGAATCTTCTTTATCATGCTAAGAGGAGCAGGAAAAAGCAAAAAATTTCAGAATTGCACCTTGCAATGCGGAGAAATTACTGTTTGTGCTTTTACAATATTCATTGATTTTTGCCATTGAAAAACATCATGTTATTCATATACCAGAAATGTTTGAAGCTACTGACTGAATGAAAGGAGCTGGCATCTCACTCTCTTTGAATCTTCTTTATCATGCTAAGAGGAGCAGGAAAAAGCAAAAAATTTCAGAATTGCACCTTGCAATGCGGAGAAATTACTGTTTGTGCATTTACAATATTCATTGATTTTTGCCATTGAAAAACGTCCAGAAATGATTGAAGCTACTGACTGAATGAAAAGGAGCTGGCATCTCACTCTCTTTGAATCTTCTTTATCATGCTAAGAGGAGCAGGAAAAAGCAAAAAATTTCAGAATTGCACCTTGCAATGCGGAGAAATTACTGTTTGTGCATTTACAATATTCATTGATTTTGCCATTGAAAAACGTCCAGAAATGATTGAAGCTACTGACTGAATGAAAGGAGCTGGCATCTCACTCTCTTTGAATCTTCTTTATCATGCTAAGAGGAGCAGGAAAAAGCAAAAAAATTTCAGAATTGCAACCTTGCAATGCGGAGAAATTACTGTTTGTGCATTTACAATATTCATTGATTTTTGCCATTGAAAAACATCATGTTATTCATATACCAGAAATGATTGAAGCTACTGACTGAATGAAAGGAGCTGGCATCTCACTCTCTTTGAATCTTCTTTATCATGCTAAGAGGAGCAGGAAAAAGCAAAAAATTTCAGAATTGCACCTTGCAATGCGGAGAAATTACTGTTTGTGCATTTACAATATTCATTGATTTTTGCCATTGAAAAACGTCCAGAAATGATTGAAGCTACTGACTGAATGAAAGGAGCTGGCATCTCACTCTCTTTGAATCTTCTTTATCATGCTAAGAGGAGCAGGAAAAAGCAAAAAATTTCAGAATTGCACCTTGCAATGCGGAGAAATTACTGTTTGTGCTTTACAATATTCATTGATTTTGCCATTGAAAAACATCATGTTATTCATATACCAGAAATGTTTGAAGCTACTGACTGAATGAAAGGAGCTGGCATCTCACTCTCTTTGAATCTTCTTTATCATGCTAAGAGGAGCAGGAAAAAGCAAAAAATTTCAGAATTGCACCTTGCAATGCGGAGAAATTACTGTTTGTGCATTTACAATATTCATTGATTTTTGCCATTGAAAAACGTCCAGAAATGATTGAAGCTACTGACTGAATGAAAGGAGCTGGCATCTCACTCTCTTTGAATCTTCTTTATCATGCTAAGAGGAGCAGGAAAAAGCAAAAAATTTCAGAATTGCACCTTGCAATGCGGAGAAATTACTGTTTGTGCATTTACAATATTCATTGATTTTTGCCATTGAAAAACGTCCAGAAATGATTGAAGCTACTGACTGAATGAAAGGAGCTGGCATCTCACTCTCTTTGAATCTTCTTTATCATGCTAAGAGGAGCAGGAAAAAGCAAAAAATTTCAGAATTGCACCTTGCAATGCGGAGAAATTACTGTTTGTGCATTTACAATATTCATTGATTTTTGCCATTGAAAAACATCATGTTATTCATATACCAGAAATGTTTGTAGCTACTGACTGAATGAAAGGAGCTGGCATCTCACTCTCTTTGAATCTTCTTTATCATGCTAAGAGGAGCAGGAAAAAGCAAAAAATTTCAGAATTGCACCTTGCAATGCGGAGAAATTACTGTTGTGCATTTACAATATTCATTGATTTTTGCCATTGAAAAACTTCCAGAAATGATTGAAGCTACTGACTGAATGAAAGGAGCTGGCATCTCACTCTCTTTGAATCTTCTTTATCATGCTAAGAGGAGCAGGAAAAAGCAAAAAAATTTCAGAATTGCACCTTGCAATGCGGAGAAATTACTGTTTGTGCATTTACAATATTCATTGATTTTTGCCATTGAAAAACGTCCAGAAATGATTGAAGCTACTGACTGAATGAAAGGAGCTGGCATCTCACTCTCTTTGAATCTTCTTTATCATGCTAAGAGGAGGCAGGAAAAAGCAAAAAATTTCAGAATTGCACCTTGCAATGCGGAGAAATTACTCTTTGTGCATTTACAATATTCATTGATTTTTGCCATTGAAAAACATCATGTTATTCATATACCAGAAATGTTTGAAGCTACTGACTGAATGAAAGGAGCTGGCATCTCACTCTCTTTGAATCTTCTTTTCTCACTCTCTTTGAATCTTCTTTATCATGCTAAGAGGAGCAGGAAAAAGCAAAAAATTTCAGAATTGCACCTTGCAATGCGGAGAAATTACTGTTTGTGCATTTACAATATTCATTGATTTTTGCCATTGAAAAACTCATGTTATTCATATACCAGAAATGATTGAAGCTACTGACTGAATGAAAGGAGCTGGCATCTCACTCTCTTTGAATCTTCTTTATCATGCTAAGAGGAGCAGGAAAAAGCAAAAAATTTCAGAATTGCACCTTGCAATGCGGAGAAATTACTGTTTGTGCATTTACAATATTCATTGATTTTTGCCATTGAAAAACGTCCAGAAATGATTGAAGCTACTGACTGAATGAAAGGAGCTGGCATCTCACTCTCTTTGAATCTTCTTTATCATGCTAAGAGGAGCAGGAAAAAGCAAAAAATTTCAGAATTGCACCTTGCAATGCGGAGAAATTACTGTTTGTGCATTTACAATATTCATTGATTTTTGCCATTGAAAAACATCATGTTATTCATATACCAGAAATGATTGAAGCTACTGACTGAATGAAAGGAGCTGGCATCTCACTCTCTTTGAATCTTCTTTATCATGCTAAGAGGAGCAGGAAAAAAGCAAAAAATTTCAGAATTGCACCTTGCAATGCGGAGAAATTACTGTTTGTGCATTTACAATATTCATTGATTTTTGCCATTGAAAAACGTCCAGAAATGATTGAAGCTACTGACTGAATGAAAGGAGCTGTCATCTCACTCTCTTTGAATCTTCTTTATCATGCTAAGAGGAGCAGGAAAAAGCAAAAAATTTCAGAATTGCACCTTGCAATGTGGAGAAATTACTGTTTGTGCATTTACAATATTCATTGATTTTTGCCATGAAAAACATCATGTTATTCATATACCAGAAATGATTGAAGCTACTGACTGAATGAAAGGAGCTGGCATCTCACTCTCTTTGAATCTTCTTTATCATGCTAAGAGGAGCAGGAAAAAGCAAAAAATTTCAGAATTGCACCTTGCAATGCGGAGAAATTACTGTTTGTGCATTTACAATTATTCATTGATTTTTGCCATTGAAAAACGTCCAGAAATGATTGAAGCTACTGACTGAATGAAAGGAGCTGGCATCTCACTCTCTTTGAATCTTCTTTATCATGCTAAGAGGAGCAGGGAAAAGCAAAAAATTTCAGAATTGCACTTGCAATGCGGAGAAATTACTGTTTGTGCTTTTACAATATTCATTGATTTTTGCCATTGAAAAACATCATGTTATTCATATACCAGAAAATGTTTGAAGCTACTGACTGAATGAAAGGAGCTGGCATCTCACTCTCTTTGAATCTTCTTTATCATGCTAAGAGGAGCAGGAAAAAAGCAAAAAAATCAGAATTGCACCTTGCAATGCGGAGAAATTACTGGTTGTGCATTTACAATATTCATTGATTTTTGCCATTGAAAAACGTCCAGAAATGATTGAATCTACTGACTGAATGAAAGGAGCTGGCATCTCACTCTCTTTGAATCTTCTTTATCATGCTAAGAGGAGCAGGAAAAAGCAAAAAATTTCAGAATTGCACCTTGCAATGCGGAGAATTACTGTTTGTGCATTTACAATATTCATTGATTTTTGCCATTGAAAAACGTCCAGAAATGATTGAAGCTACTGACTGAATGAAAGGAGCTGGCATCTCACTCTCTTTGAATCTTCTTTATCATGCTAAGAGGAGCAGGAAAAAAGCAAAAATTTCAGAATTGCACCTGCAATGCGGAGAAATTACTGTTTGTGCATTTACAATATTCATTGATTTTTGCCATTGAAAAACATCATGTTATACATATACCAGAAATGATTGAAGCTACTGACTGAATGAAAGGAGCTGGCATCTCACTCTCTTTGAATCTTCTTTATCATGCTAAGAGGAGCAGAAAAAGCAAAAATTTCAGAATTGCACCTTGCAATGCGGAGAAATTACTGTTTGTGCATTTACAATATTCATTGATTTTTGCCATTGAAAAACACATGTATTCTTATACCAGAAATGATTGAAGCTACTGACTGAATGAAAGGAGCTGGCATCTCACTCTCTTTGAATCTTCTTTATCATGCTAAGAGGAGCAGGAAAAAAGCAAAAAATTTCAGAATTGCACTTGCAATGCGGAGAATTACTGTTTGTGCTTTTACAATATTCATTGATTTTTGCAATTGAAAAACCCAATCATATTATTCATATACCAGAAATGATTTGAAGCTACTGACTGAATGAAAGGAGCTGGCATCTCACTCTCTTTGAATCTTCTTTATCATGCTAAGAGGAGCAGGAAAAAGCAAAAAAATTTCAGAATTGCACCTTGCAATGGGAGAAATTACTGTTTGTGCATTTACAATATTCATTGATTTTTGCCATTGAAAAACGTCCAGAAATGATTGAAGCTACTGACTGAATGAAAGGAGCTGGCATCTCACTCTCTTTGAATCTTCTTTATCATGCCTAAGAGGAGCAGGAAAAAGCAAAAAATTTCAGAATTGCACCTTGCAATGCGGAGAATTATGTTTGTGCATTTACAAATATTCATTGATTTTTGCCATTGAAAAACGTCCAGAAATGATTGAAGCTACTGACTGAATGAAAGGAGCTGGCATCTCACTCTCTTTGAATCTTCTTTATCATGCTAAGAGGAGCAGGAAAAAGCAAAAAATTTCAGAATTGCACCTTGCAATGCGGAGAAATTACTGTTTGTGCATTTACAATATTCATTGATTTTTGCCATTGAAAAACATCATGTTATTCATATACCAGAAATGATTGAAGCTACTGACTGAATGAAAGGAGCTGGCATCTCACTCTCTTTGAATCTTCTTTAGTCATGCTAAGAGGAGCAGGAAAAAGCCAAAAATTTCAGAATTGCACCTTGCAATGCGGAGAAATTACTGTTTGTGCATTTACAATATTCATTGATTTTTGCCATTGAAAAACACCTGGGTTATTAATATACCAGAAATGATTGAAGCTACTGACTGAATGAAAGGAGCTGGCATCTCACTCTCTTTGAATCTTCTTTATCATGCTAAGAGGAGCAGGAAAAAGCAAAAAATTTCAGAATTGCACCTTGCAATGCGGAGAAATTACTGTTTGTGCATTTACAATATTCATTGATTTTTGCCATTGAAAAACGTCCAGAAATGATTGAAGCTACTGACTGAATGAAAGGAGCTGGCATCTCACTCTCTTTGAGTCTTCTTTATCATGCTAAGAGGAGCAGGAAAAGCAAAAATTTCAGAATTGCACCTTGCAATGCGGAGGAGAAATTACTGTTTGTGCATTTACAATATTCATTGATTTTGCATTGAAAACCATCATGTTATTCATATACCAGAAATGTTTGTAGCTACTGACTGAATGAAAGGAGCTGGCATCTCACTCTCTTTGAATCTTCTTTATCATGCTAAGAGGAGCAGGAAAAAGCAAAAAATTTCAGAATTGCACCTTGCAATGCGGAGAAATTACTGTTTGTGCATTTACAATATTCATGATTTTTGCCATTGAAAAACGTCCAGAAATGATTGAAGCTACTGACTGAATGAAAGGAGCTGGCATCTCACTCTCTTTGAATCTTCTTTATCATGCTAAGAGGAGCAGGAAAAAGCAAAAAATTTCAGAATTGCACCTTGCAATGTGGAGAAATTACTGTTTGTGCATTTACAATATTCATTGATTTTTGCCATTGAAAAACATCATGTTATTCATATACCAGAAATGATTGAAGCTACTGACTGAATGAAAGGAGCTGGCATCTCACTCTTTTTGAATCTTCTTTATCATGCTAAGAGGAGCAGGAAAAGCAAAAAAATTCAGAATTGCACCTTGCAATTGGCGGAGAACTTACTGTTTGTGCTTTACAATATTCATTGATTTTTGCCATTGA
>NW_027368530.1:0-49097 GCF_046119375.1 Phyllobates terribilis | reverse complement strand
AATGTGGAGATATTACTGTTTGTGCATTTACAATATTCATTGATTTTTGCCATTGAAAAACATGTTTTTCATATACCAGAAATGTTTGAAGCTACTGACTGAATGAAAGGAGCTGGCATCTCACTCTCTTTGAATCTTTATCATGCTAGGATTAACAGGAAAAAGCAAAAAATTTCAGAATTGCACCTTGCAATGTGGAGATATTACTGTTTGTGCATTTACAATATTCATTGATTTTTGCCATTGAAAAACATGTTTTTCATATACCAGAAATGTTTGAAGCTACTGACTGAATGAAAGGAGCTGGCATCTCACTCTCTTTGAATCTTCTTTATCATGCTAGGATTAACAGGAAAAGCTAAAAATTTCAGAATTGCACCGTGCAATGTGGAGATATTACTGTTTGTGCATTTACAATATTCATTGATTTTTGCCATTGAAAAACATGTTTTTCATATACCAGAAATGTTTGAAGCTACTGACTGAATGAAAGGAGCTGGCATCTCACTCTCTTTGAATCTTCTTTATCATGCTAGGATTAGCAGGAAAAAGCAAAAAATTTCAGAATTGCACCTTGCAATGTGGAGATATTACTGTTTGTGCATTTACAATATTCATTGATTTTTGCCATTGAAAAACATGTTTTTCATATACCAGAAATGTTTGAAGCTACTGACTGAATGAAAGGAGCTGGCATCTCACTCTCTTTGAATCTTCTTTATCATGCTAGGATTAACAGGAAAAAGCTCAAAATTTCAGAATTGCACCGTGCAATGTGGAGATATTACTGTTTGTGCATTTACAATATTCATTGATTTTTGCCATTGAAAAACATGTTTTTCATATACCAGAAATGTTTGAAGCTACTGACTGAATGAAAGGAGCTGGCATCTCACTCTCTTTGAATCTTCTTTATCATGCTAGGATTAGCAGGAAAAAGCAAAAAATTTCAGAATTGCACCTTGCAATGTGGAGATATTACTGTTTGTGCATTTACAATATTCATTGATTTTTGCCATTGAAAAACATGTTTTTCATATACCAGAAATGTTTGAAGCTACTGACTGAATGAAAGGAGCTGGCATCTCACTCTCTTTGAATCTTCTTTATCATGCTAGGATTAACAGGAAAAAGCTAAAAATTTCAGAATTGCACCGTGCAATGTGGAGATATTACTGTTTGTGCATTTACAATATTCATTGATTTTTGCCATTGAAAAACATGTTTTTCATATACCAGAAATGTTTGAAGCTACTGACTGAATGAAAGGAGCTGGCATCTCACTCTCTTTGAATCTTCTTTATCATGCTAGGATTAGCAGGAAAAAGCAAAAAATTTCAGAATTGCACCTTGCAATGTGGAGATATTACTGTTTGTGCATTTACAATATTCATTGATTTTTGCCATTGAAAAACATGTTTTTCATATACCAGAAATGTTTGAAGCTACTGACTGAATGAAAGGAGCTGGCATCTCACTCTCTTTGAATCTTCTTTATCATGCTAGGATTAACAGGAAAAAGCTAAAAATTTCAGAATTGCACCGTGCAATGTGGAGATATTACTGTTTGTGCATTTACAATATTCATTGATTTTTGCCATTGAAAAACATGTTTTTCATATACCAGAAATGTTTGAAGCTACTGACTGAATGAAAGGAGCTGGCATCTCACTCTCTTTGAATCTTCTTTATCATGCTAGGATTAGCAGGAAAAAGCAAAAAATTTCAGAATTGCACCTTGCAATGTGGAGATATTACTGTTTGTGCATTTACAATATTCATTGATTTTTGCCATTGAAAAACATGTTTTTCATATACCAGAAATGTTTGAAGCTACTGACTGAATGAAAGGAGCTGGCATCTCACTCTCTTTGAATCTTCTTTATCATGCTAGGATTAACAGGAAAAAGCTAAAAATTTCAGAATTGCACCGTGCAATGTGGAGATATTACTGTTTGTGCATTTACAATATTCATTGATTTTTGCCATTGAAAAACATGTTTTTCATATACCAGAAATGTTTGAAGCTACTGACTGAATGAAAGGAGCTGGCATCTCACTCTCTTTGAATCTTCTTTATCATGCTAGGATTAGCAGGAAAAAGCAAAAAATTTCAGAATTGCACCTTGCAATGTGGAGATATTACTGTTTGTGCATTTACAATATTCATTGATTTTTGCCATTGAAAAACATGTTTTTCATATACCAGAAATGTTTGAAGCTACTGACTGAATGAAAGGAGCTGGCATCTCACTCTCTTTGAATCTTCTTTATCATGCTAGGATTAACAGGAAAAAGCTAAAAATTTCAGAATTGCACCGTGCAATGTGGAGATATTACTGTTTGTGCATTTACAATATTCATTGATTTTTGCCATTGAAAAACATGTTTTTCATATACCAGAAATGTTTGAAGCTACTGACTGAATGAAAGGAGCTGGCATCTCACTCTCTTTGAATCTTCTTTATCATGCTAGGATTAGCAGGAAAAAGCAAAAAATTTCAGAATTGCACCTTGCAATGTGGAGATATTACTGTTTGTGCATTTACAATATTCATTGATTTTTGCCATTGAAAAACATGTTTTTCATATACCAGAAATGTTTGAAGCTACTGACTGAATGAAAGGAGCTGGCATCTCACTCTCTTTGAATCTTCTTTATCATGCTAGGATTAACAGGAAAAAGCTAAAAATTTCAGAATTGCACCGTGCAATGTGGAGATATTACTGTTTGTGCATTTACAATATTCATTGATTTTTGCCATTGAAAAACATGTTTTTCATATACCAGAAATGTTTGAAGCTACTGACTGAATGAAAGGAGCTGGCATCTCACTCTCTTTGAATCTTCTTTATCATGCTAGGATTAGCAGGAAAAAGCAAAAAATTTCAGAATTGCACCTTGCAATGTGGAGATATTACTGTTTGTGCATTTACAATATTCATTGATTTTTGCCATTGAAAAACATGTTTTTCATATACCAGAAATGTTTGAAGCTACTGACTGAATGAAAGGAGCTGGCATCTCACTCTCTTTGAATCTTCTTTATCATGCTAGGATTAACAGGAAAAAGCTAAAAATTTCAGAATTGCACCGTGCAATGTGGAGATATTACTGTTTGTGCATTTACAATATTCATTGATTTTTGCCATTGAAAAACATGTTTTTCATATACCAGAAATGTTTGAAGCTACTGACTGAATGAAAGGAGCTGGCATCTCACTCTCTTTGAATCTTCTTTATCATGCTAGGATTAGCAGGAAAAAGCAAAAAATTTCAGAATTGCACCTTGCAATGTGGAGATATTACTGTTTGTGCATTTACAATATTCATTGATTTTTGCCATTGAAAAACATGTTTTTCATATACCAGAAATGTTTGAAGCTACTGACTGAATGAAAGGAGCTGGCATCTCACTCTCTTTGAATCTTCTTTATCATGCTAGGATTAACAGGAAAAAGCTAAAAATTTCAGAATTGCACCGTGCAATGTGGAGATATTACTGTTTGTGCATTTACAATATTCATTGATTTTTGCCATTGAAAAACATGTTTTTCATATACCAGAAATGTTTGAAGCTACTGACTGAATGAAAGGAGCTGGCATCTCACTCTCTTTGAATCTTCTTTATCATGCTAGGATTAGCAGGAAAAAGCAAAAAATTTCAGAATTGCACCTTGCAATGTGGAGATATTACTGTTTGTGCATTTACAATATTCATTGATTTTTGCCATTGAAAAACATGTTTTTCATATACCAGAAATGTTTGAAGCTACTGACTGAATGAAAGGAGCTGGCATCTCACTCTCTTTGAATCTTCTTTATCATGCTAGGATTAACAGGAAAAAGCTAAAAATTTCAGAATTGCACCGTGCAATGTGGAGATATTACTGTTTGTGCATTTACAATATTCATTGATTTTTGCCATTGAAAAACATGTTTTTCATATACCAGAAATGTTTGAAGCTACTGACTGAATGAAAGGAGCTGGCATCTCACTCTCTTTGAATCTTCTTTATCATGCTAGGATTAGCAGGAAAAAGCAAAAAATTTCAGAATTGCACCTTGCAATGTGGAGATATTACTGTTTGTGCATTTACAATATTCATTGATTTTTGCCATTGAAAAACATGTTTTTCATATACCAGAAATGTTTGAAGCTACTGACTGAATGAAAGGAGCTGGCATCTCACTCTCTTTGAATCTTCTTTATCATGCTAGGATTAACAGGAAAAAGCAAAAAATTTCAGAATTGCACCTTGCAATGTGGAGATATTACTGTTTGTGCATTTACAATATTCATTGATTTTTGCCATTGAAAAACATGTTTTTCATATACCAGAAATGTTTGAAGCTACTGACTGAATGAAAGGAGCTGGCATCTCACTCTCTTTGAATCTTCTTTATCATGCTAGGATTAACAGGAAAAAGCTAAAAATTTCAGAATTGCACCGTGCAATGTGGAGATATTACTGTTTGTGCATTTACAATATTCATTGATTTTTGCCATTGAAAAACATGTTTTTCATATACCAGAAATGTTTGAAGCTACTGACTGAATGAAAGGAGCTGGCATCTCACTCTCTTTGAATCTTCTTTATCATGCTAGGATTAGCAGGAAAAAGCAAAAAATTTCAGAATTGCACCTTGCAATGTGGAGATATTACTGTTTGTGCATTTACAATATTCATTGATTTTTGCCATTGAAAAACATGTTTTTCATATACCAGAAATGTTTGAAGCTACTGACTGAATGAAAGGAGCTGGCATCTCACTCTCTTTGAATCTTCTTTATCATGCTAGGATTAACAGGAAAAAGCAAAAAATTTCAGAATTGCACCTTGCAATGTGGAGATATTACTGTTTGTGCATTTACAATATTCATTGATTTTTGCCATTGAAAAACATGTTTTTCATATACCAGAAATGTTTGAAGCTACTGACTGAATGAAAGGAGCTGGCATCTCACTCTCTTTGAATCTTCTTTATCATGCTAGGATTAACAGGAAAAAGCTAAAAATTTCAGAATTGCACCGTGCAATGTGGAGATATTACTGTTTGTGCATTTACAATATTCATTGATTTTTGCCATTGAAAAACATGTTTTTCATATACCAGAAATGTTTGAAGCTACTGACTGAATGAAAGGAGCTGGCATCTCACTCTCTTTGAATCTTCTTTATCATGCTAGGATTAACAGGAAAAAGCAAAAAATTTCAGAATTGCACCTTGCAATGTGGAGATATTACTGTTTGTGCATTTACAATATTCATTGATTTTTGCCATTGAAAAACATGTTTTTCATATACCAGAAATGTTTGAAGCTACTGACTGAATGAAAGGAGCTGGCATCTCACTCTCTTTGAATCTTCTTTATCATGCTAGGATTAACAGGAAAAAGCTAAAAATTTCAGAATTGCACCGTGCAATGTGGAGATATTACTGTTTGTGCATTTACAATATTCATTGATTTTTGCCATTGAAAAACATGTTTTTCATATACCAGAAATGTTTGAAGCTACTGACTGAATGAAAGGAGCTGGCATCTCACTCTCTTTGAATCTTCTTTATCATGCTAGGATTAGCAGGAAAAAGCAAAAAATTTCAGAATTGCACCTTGCAATGTGGAGATATTACTGTTTGTGCATTTACAATATTCATTGATTTTTGCCATTGAAAAACATGTTTTTCATATACCAGAAATGTTTGAAGCTACTGACTGAATGAAAGGAGCTGGCATCTCACTCTCTTTGAATCTTCTTTATCATGCTAGGATTAACAGGAAAAAGCTAAAAATTTCAGAATTGCACCGTGCAATGTGGAGATATTACTGTTTGTGCATTTACAATATTCATTGATTTTTGCCATTGAAAAACATGTTTTTCATATACCAGAAATGTTTGAAGCTACTGACTGAATGAAAGGAGCTGGCATCTCACTCTCTTTGAATCTTCTTTATCATGCTAGGATTAGCAGGAAAAAGCTAAAAATTTCAGAATTGCACCTTGCAATGTGGAGATATTACTGTTTGTGCATTTACAATATTCATTGATTTTTGCCATTGAAAAACATGTTTTTCATATACCAGAAATGTTTGAAGCTACTGACTGAATGAAAGGAGCTGGCATCTCACTCTCTTTGAATCTTCTTTATCATGCTAGGATTAGCAGGAAAAAGCAAAAAATTTCAGAATTGCACCTTGCAATGTGGAGATATTACTGTTTGTGCATTTACAATATTCATTGATTTTTGCCATTGAAAAACATGTTTTTCATATACCAGAAATGTTTGAAGCTACTGACTGAATGAAAGGAGCTGGCATCTCACTCTCTTTGAATCTTCTTTATCATGCTAGGATTAACAGGAAAAAGCTAAAAATTTCAGAATTGCACCGTGCAATGTGGAGATATTACTGTTTGTGCATTTACAATATTCATTGATTTTTGCCATTGAAAAACATGTTTTTCATATACCAGAAATGTTTGAAGCTACTGACTGAATGAAAGGAGCTGGCATCTCACTCTCTTTGAATCTTCTTTATCATGCTAGGATTAGCAGGAAAAAGCAAAAAATTCCAGAATTGCACCTTGCAATGTGGAGATATTACTGTTTGTGCATTTACAATATTCATTGATTTTTGCCATTGAAAAACATGTTTTTCATATACCAGAAATGTTTGAAGCTACTGACTGAATGAAAGGAGCTGGCATCTCACTCTCTTTGAATCTTCTTTATCATGCTAGGATTAACAGGAAAAAGCAAAAAATTTCAGAATTGCACCTTGCAATGTGGAGATATTACTGTTTGTGCATTTACAATATTCATTGATTTTTGCCATTGAAAAACATGTTTTTCATATACCAGAAATGTTTGAAGCTACTGATTGAATGAAAGGAGCAGGCATCTCACTCTCTTTGAATCTTCTTTATCATGCTAGGATTAACAGGAAAAAGCTAAAAATTTCAGAATTGCACCGTGCAATGTGGAGATATTACTGTTTGTGCATTTACAATATTCATTGATTTTTGCCATTGAAAAACATGTTTTTCATATACCAGAAATGTTTGAAGCTACTGACTGAATGAAAGGAGCTGGCATCTCACTCTCTTTGAATCTTCTTTATCATGCTAGGATTAGCAGGAAAAAGCAAAAAATTTCAGAATTGCACCTTGCAATGTGGAGATATTACTGTTTGTGCATTTACAATATTCATTGATTTTTGCCATTGAAAAACATGTTTTTCATATACCAGAAATGTTTGAAGCTACTGACTGAATGAAAGGAGCTGGCATCTCACTCTCTTTGAATCTTCTTTATCATGCTAGGATTAACAGGAAAAAGCTCAAAATTTCAGAATTGCACCGTGCAATGTGGAGATATTACTGTTTGTGCATTTACAATATTCATTGATTTTTGCCATTGAAAAACATGTTTTTCATATACCAGAAATGTTTGAAGCTACTGACTGAATGAAAGGAGCTGGCATCTCACTCTCTTTGAATCTTCTTTATCATGCTAGGATTAGCAGGAAAAAGCTAAAAATTTCAGAATTGCACCTTGCAATGTGGAGATATTACTGTTTGTGCATTTACAATATTCATTGATTTTTGCCATTGAAAAACATGTTTTTCATATACCAGAAATGTTTGAAGCTACTGACTGAATGAAAGGAGCTGGCATCTCACTCTCTTTGAATCTTCTTTATCATGCTAGGATTAGCAGGAAAAAGCAAAAAATTTCAGAATTGCACCTTGCAATGTGGAGATATTACTGTTTGTGCATTTACAATATTCATTGATTTTTGCCATTGAAAAACATGTTTTTCATATACCAGAAATGTTTGAAGCTACTGACTGAATGAAAGGAGCTGGCATCTCACTCTCTTTGAATCTTCTTTATCATGCTAGGATTAACAGGAAAAAGCTAAAAATTTCAGAATTGCACCGTGCAATGTGGAGATATTACTGTTTGTGCATTTACAATATTCATTGATTTTTGCCATTGAAAAACATGTTTTTCATATACCAGAAATGTTTGAAGCTACTGACTGAATGAAAGGAGCTGGCATCTCACTCTCTTTGAATCTTCTTTATCATGCTAGGATTAGCAGGAAAAAGCAAAAAATTCCAGAATTGCACCTTGCAATGTGGAGATATTACTGTTTGTGCATTTACAATATTCATTGATTTTTGCCATTGAAAAACATGTTTTTCATATACCAGAAATGTTTGAAGCTACTGACTGAATGAAAGGAGCTGGCATCTCACTCTCTTTGAATCTTCTTTATCATGCTAGGATTAACAGGAAAAAGCAAAAAATTTCAGAATTGCACCTTGCAATGTGGAGATATTACTGTTTGTGCATTTACAATATTCATTGATTTTTGCCATTGAAAAACATGTTTTTCATATACCAGAAATGTTTGAAGCTACTGATTGAATGAAAGGAGCAGGCATCTCACTCTCTTTGAATCTTCTTTATCATGCTAGGATTAACAGGAAAAAGCTAAAAATTTCAGAATTGCACCGTGCAATGTGGAGATATTACTGTTTGTGCATTTACAATATTCATTGATTTTTGCCATTGAAAAACATGTTTTTCATATACCAGAAATGTTTGAAGCTACTGACTGAATGAAAGGAGCTGGCATCTCACTCTCTTTGAATCTTCTTTATCATGCTAGGATTAGCAGGAAAAAGCAAAAAATTTCAGAATTGCACCTTGCAATGTGGAGATATTACTGTTTGTGCATTTACAATATTCATTGATTTTTGCCATTGAAAAACATGTTTTTCATATACCAGAAATGTTTGAAGCTACTGACTGAATGAAAGGAGCTGGCATCTCACTCTCTTTGAATCTTCTTTATCATGCTAGGATTAACAGGAAAAAGCTCAAAATTTCAGAATTGCACCGTGCAATGTGGAGATATTACTGTTTGTGCATTTACAATATTCATTGATTTTTGCCATTGAAAAACATGTTTTTCATATACCAGAAATGTTTGAAGCTACTGACTGAATGAAAGGAGCTGGCATCTCACTCTCTTTGAATCTTCTTTATCATGCTAGGATTAGCAGGAAAAAGCAAAAAATTTCAGAATTGCACCTTGCAATGTGGAGATATTACTGTTTGTGCATTTACAATATTCATTGATTTTTGCCATTGAAAAACATGTTTTTCATATACCAGAAATGTTTGAAGCTACTGACTGAATGAAAGGAGCTGGCATCTCACTCTCTTTGAATCTTCTTTATCATGCTAGGATTAACAGGAAAAAGCTAAAAATTTCAGAATTGCACCGTGCAATGTGGAGATATTACTGTTTGTGCATTTACAATATTCATTGATTTTTGCCATTGAAAAACATGTTTTTCATATACCAGAAATGTTTGAAGCTACTGACTGAATGAAAGGAGCTGGCATCTCACTCTCTTTGAATCTTCTTTATCATGCTAGGATTAGCAGGAAAAAGCAAAAAATTTCAGAATTGCACCTTGCAATGTGGAGATATTACTGTTTGTGCATTTACAATATTCATTGATTTTTGCCATTGAAAAACATGTTTTTCATATACCAGAAATGTTTGAAGCTACTGACTGAATGAAAGGAGCTGGCATCTCACTCTCTTTGAATCTTCTTTATCATGCTAGGATTAACAGGAAAAAGCTAAAAATTTCAGAATTGCACCGTGCAATGTGGAGATATTACTGTTTGTGCATTTACAATATTCATTGATTTTTGCCATTGAAAAACATGTTTTTCATATACCAGAAATGTTTGAAGCTACTGACTGAATGAAAGGAGCTGGCATCTCACTCTCTTTGAATCTTCTTTATCATGCTAGGATTAGCAGGAAAAAGCAAAAAATTTCAGAATTGCACCTTGCAATGTGGAGATATTACTGTTTGTGCATTTACAATATTCATTGATTTTTTCCATTGAAAAACATGTTTTTCATATACCAGAAATGTTTGAAGCTACTGACTGAATGAAAGGAGCTGGCATCTCACTCTCTTTGAATCTTCTTTATCATGCTAGGATTAACAGGAAAAAGCTAAAAATTTCAGAATTGCACCGTGCAATGTGGAGATATTACTGTTTGTGCATTTACAATATTCATTGATTTTTGCCATTGAAAAACATGTTTTTCATATACCAGAAATGTTTGAAGCTACTGACTGAATGAAAGGAGCTGGCATCTCACTCTCTTTGAATCTTCTTTATCATGCTAGGATTGGCAGGAAAAAGCAAAAAATTTCAGAATTGCACCGTGCAATGTGGAGATATTACTGTTTGTGCATTTACAATATTCATTGATTTTTGCCATTGAAAAACATGTTTTTCATATACCAGAAATGTTTGAAGCTACTGACTGAATGAAAGGAGCTGGCATCTCACTCTCTTTGAATCTTCTTTATCATGCTAGGATTAGCAGGAAAAAGCAAAAAATTTCAGAATTGCACCTTGCAATGTGGAGATATTACTGTTTGTGCATTTACAATATTCATTGATTTTTGCCATTGAAAAACATGTTTTTCATATACCAGAAATGTTTGAAGCTACTGACTGAATGAAAGGAGCTGGCATCTCACTCTCTTTGAATCTTCTTTATCATGCTAGGATTAACAGGAAAAAGCTAAAAATTTCAGAATTGCACCATGCAATGTGGAGATATTACTGTTTGTGCATTTACAATATTCATTGATTTTTGCCATTGAAAAACATGTTTTTCATATACCAGAAATGTTTGAAGCTAATGACAATGAAAGGAGCTGGCATCTCACTCTCTTTGAATCTTCTTTATCATGCTAGGATTAACAGGAAAAAGCTAAAAATTTCAGAATTGCACCTTGCAATGTGGAGATATTACTGTTTGTGCATTTACAATATTCATTGATTTTTGCCATTGAAAAACATGTTTTTCATATACCAGAAATGTTTGAAGCTACTGACTGAATGAAAGGAGCTGGCATCTCACTCTCTTTGAATCTTCTTTATCATGCTAGGATTAGCAGGAAAAAGCAAAAAATTTCAGAATTGCACCTTGCAATGTGGAGATATTACTGTTTGTGCATTTACAATATTCATTGATTTTTGCCATTGAAAAACATGTTTTTCATATACCAGAAATGTTTGAAGCTACTGACTGAATGAAAGGAGCTGGCATCTCACTCTCTTTGAATCTTCTTTATCATGCTAGGATTAACAGGAAAAAGCTAAAAATTTCAGAATTGCACCGTGCAATGTGGAGATATTACTGTTTGTGCATTTACAATATTCATTGATTTTTGCCATTGAAAAACATGTTTTTCATATACCAGAAATGTTTGAAGCTACTGACTGAATGAAAGGAGCTGGCATCTCACTCTCTTTGAATCTTCTTTATCATGCTAGGATTAGCAGGAAAAAGCAAAAAATTTCAGAATTGCACCTTGCAATGTGGAGATATTACTGTTTGTGCATTTACAATATTCATTGATTTTTGCCATTGAAAAACATGTTTTTCATATACCAGAAATGTTTGAAGCTACTGACTGAATGAAAGGAGCTGGCATCTCACTCTCTTTGAATCTTCTTTATCATGCTAGGATTAACAGGAAAAAGCTAAAAATTTCAGAATTGCACCGTGCAATGTGGAGATATTACTGTTTGTGCATTTACAATATTCATTGATTTTTGCCATTGAAAAACATGTTTTTCATATACCAGAAATGTTTGAAGCTACTGACTGAATGAAAGGAGCTGGCATCTCACTCTCTTTGAATCTTCTTTATCATGCTAGGATTAGCAGGAAAAAGCAAAAAATTTCAGAATTGCACCTTGCAATGTGGAGATATTACTGTTTGTGCATTTACAATATTCATTGATTTTTTCCATTGAAAAACATGTTTTTCATATACCAGAAATGTTTGAAGCTACTGACTGAATGAAAGGAGCTGGCATCTCACTCTCTTTGAATCTTCTTTATCATGCTAGGATTAACAGGAAAAAGCTAAAAATTTCAGAATTGCACCGTGCAATGTGGAGATATTACTGTTTGTGCATTTACAATATTCATTGATTTTTGCCATTGAAAAACATGTTTTTCATATACCAGAAATGTTTGAAGCTACTGACTGAATGAAAGGAGCTGGCATCTCACTCTCTTTGAATCTTCTTTATCATGCTAGGATTGGCAGGAAAAAGCAAAAAATTTCAGAATTGCACCGTGCAATGTGGAGATATTACTGTTTGTGCATTTACAATATTCATTGATTTTTGCCATTGAAAAACATGTTTTTCATATACCAGAAATGTTTGAAGCTACTGACTGAATGAAAGGAGCTGGCATCTCACTCTCTTTGAATCTTCTTTATCATGCTAGGATTAGCAGGAAAAAGCAAAAAATTTCAGAATTGCACCTTGCAATGTGGAGATATTACTGTTTGTGCATTTACAATATTCATTGATTTTTGCCATTGAAAAACATGTTTTTCATATACCAGAAATGTTTGAAGCTACTGACTGAATGAAAGGAGCTGGCATCTCACTCTCTTTAAATCTTCTTTATCATGCTAGGATTAACAGGAAAAAGCTAAAAATTTCAGAATTGCACCATGCAATGTGGAGATATTACTGTTTGTGCATTTACAATATTCATTGATTTTTGCCATTGAAAAACATGTTTTTCATATACCAGAAATGTTTGAAGCTAATGACAATGAAAGGAGCTGGCATCTCACTCTCTTTGAATCTTCTTTATCATGCTAGGATTAACAGGAAAAAGCTAAAAATTTCAGAATTGCACCTTGCAATGTGGAGATATTACTGTTTGTGCATTTACAATATTCATTGATTTTTGCCATTGAAAAACATGTTTTTCATATACCAGAAATGTTTGAAGCTACTGACTGAATGAAAGGAGCTGGCATCTCACTCTCTTTGAATCTTCTTTATCATGCTAGGATTAACAGGAAAAAGCTCAAAATTTCAGAATTGCACCGTGCAATGTGGAGATATTACTGTTTGTGCATTTACAATATTCATTGATTTTTGCCATTGAAAAACATGTTTTTCATATACCAGAAATGTTTGAAGCTACTGACTGAATGAAAGGAGCTGGCATCTCACTCTCTTTGAATCTTCTTTATCATGCTAGGATTAGCAGGAAAAAGCAAAAAATTTCAGAATTGCACCTTGCAATGTGGAGATATTACTGTTTGTGCATTTACAATATTCATTGATTTTTGCCATTGAAAAACATGTTTTTCATATACCAGAAATGTTTGAAGCTACTGACTGAATGAAAGGAGCTGGCATCTCACTCTTTGAATCTTCTTTATCATGCTAGGATTAACAGGAAAAAGCAAAAAATTTCAGAATTGCACCGTGCAATGTGGAGATATTACTGTTTGTGCATTTACAATATTCATTGATTTTTGCCATTGAAAAACATGTTTTTCATATACCAGAAATGTTTGAAGCTACTGATTGAATGAAAGGAGCAGGCATCTCACTCTCTTTGAATCTTCTTTATCATGCTAGGATTAACAGGAAAAAGCTAAAAATTTCAGAATTGCACCGTGCAATGTGGAGATATTACTGTTTGTGCATTTACAATATTCATTGATTTTTGCCATTGAAAAACATGTTTTTCATATACCAGAAATGTTTGAAGCTACTGACTGAATGAAAGGAGCTGGCATCTCACTCTCTTTGAATCTTCTTTATCATGCTAGGATTAGCAGGAAAAAGCAAAAAATTTCAGAATTGCACCTTGCAATGTGGAGATATTACTGTTTGTGCATTTACAATATTCATTGATTTTTGCCATTGAAAAACATGTTTTCATATACCAGAAATGTTTGAAGCTACTGACTGAATGAAAGGAGCTGGCATCTCACTCTCTTTGAATCTTCTTTATCATGCTAGGATTAACAGGAAAAAGCTCAAAATTTCAGAATTGCACCGTGCAATGTGGAGATATTACTGTTTGTGCATTTACAATATTCATTGATTTTTGCCATTGAAAAACATGTTTTTCATATACCAGAAATGTTTGAAGCTACTGACTGAATGAAAGGAGCTGGCATCTCACTCTCTTTGAATCTTCTTTATCATGCTAGGATTAGCAGGAAAAAGCTTAAAAATTTCAGAATTGCACCTTGCAATGTGGAGATATTACTGTTTGTGCATTTACAATATTCATTGATTTTTGCCATTGAAAAACATGTTTTTCATATACCAGAAATGTTTGAAGCTACTGACTGAATGAAAGGAGCTGGCATCTCACTCTCTTTGAATCTTCTTTATCATGCTAGGATTAGCAGGAAAAAGCAAAAAATTTCAGAATTGCACCTTGCAATGTGGAGATATTACTGTTTGTGCATTTACAATATTCATTGATTTTTGCCATTGAAAAACATGTTTTTCATATACCAGAAATGTTTGAAGCTACTGACTGAATGAAAGGAGCTGGCATCTCACTCTCTTTGAATCTTCTTTATCATGCTAGGATTAACAGGAAAAAGCTAAAAATTTCAGAATTGCACCGTGCAATGTGGAGATATTACTGTTTGTGCATTTACAATATTCATTGATTTTTGCCATTGAAAAACATGTTTTTCATATACCAGAAATGTTTGAAGCTACTGACTGAATGAAAGGAGCTGGCATCTCACTCTCTTTGAATCTTCTTTATCATGCTAGGATTAGCAGGAAAAAGCAAAAAATTCCAGAATTGCACCTTGCAATGTGGAGATATTACTGTTTGTGCATTTACAATATTCATTGATTTTTGCCATTGAAAAACATGTTTTTCATATACCAGAAATGTTTGAAGCTACTGACTGAATGAAAGGAGCTGGCATCTCACTCTCTTTGAATCTTCTTTATCATGCTAGGATTAACAGGAAAAAGCAAAAAATTTCAGAATTGCACCTTGCAATGTGGAGATATTACTGTTTGTGCATTTACAATATTCATTGATTTTTGCCATTGAAAAACATGTTTTTCATATACCAGAAATGTTTGAAGCTACTGATTGAATGAAAGGAGCAGGCATCTCACTCTCTTTGAATCTTCTTTATCATGCTAGGATTAACAGGAAAAAGCTAAAAATTTCAGAATTGCACCGTGCAATGTGGAGATATTACTGTTTGTGCATTTACAATATTCATTGATTTTTGCCATTGAAAAACATGTTTTTCATATACCAGAAATGTTTGAAGCTACTGACTGAATGAAAGGAGCTGGCATCTCACTCTCTTTGAATCTTCTTTATCATGCTAGGATTAGCAGGAAAAAGCAAAAAATTTCAGAATTGCACCTTGCAATGTGGAGATATTACTGTTTGTGCATTTACAATATTCATTGATTTTTGCCATTGAAAAACATGTTTTTCATATACCAGAAATGTTTGAAGCTACTGACTGAATGAAAGGAGCTGGCATCTCACTCTCTTTGAATCTTCTTTATCATGCTAGGATTAACAGGAAAAAGCTCAAAATTTCAGAATTGCACCGTGCAATGTGGAGATATTACTGTTTGTGCATTTACAATATTCATTGATTTTTGCCATTGAAAAACATGTTTTTCATATACCAGAAATGTTTGAAGCTACTGACTGAATGAAAGGAGCTGGCATCTCACTCTCTTTGAATCTTCTTTATCATGCTAGGATTAGCAGGAAAAAGCAAAAAATTTCAGAATTGCACCTTGCAATGTGGAGATATTACTGTTTGTGCATTTACAATATTCATTGATTTTTGCCATTGAAAAACATGTTTTTCATATACCAGAAATGTTTGAAGCTACTGACTGAATGAAAGGAGCTGGCATCTCACTCTCTTTGAATCTTCTTTATCATGCTAGGATTAACAGGAAAAAGCTAAAAATTTCAGAATTGCACCGTGCAATGTGGAGATATTACTGTTTGTGCATTTACAATATTCATTGATTTTTGCCATTGAAAAACATGTTTTTCATATACCAGAAATGTTTGAAGCTACTGACTGAATGAAAGGAGCTGGCATCTCACTCTCTTTGAATCTTCTTTATCATGCTAGGATTAGCAGGAAAAAGCAAAAAATTTCAGAATTGCACCTTGCAATGTGGAGATATTACTGTTTGTGCATTTACAATATTCATTGATTTTTGCCATTGAAAAACATGTTTTTCATATACCAGAAATGTTTGAAGCTACTGACTGAATGAAAGGAGCTGGCATCTCACTCTCTTTGAATCTTCTTTATCATGCTAGGATTAGCAGGAAAAAGCAAAAAATTTCAGAATTGCACCTTGCAATGTGGAGATATTACTGTTTGTGCATTTACAATATTCATTGATTTTTTCCATTGAAAAACATGTTTTTCATATACCAGAAATGTTTGAAGCTACTGACTGAATGAAAGGAGCTGGCATCTCACTCTCTTTGAATCTTCTTTATCATGCTAGGATTAACAGGAAAAAGCTAAAAATTTCAGAATTGCACCGTGCAATGTGGAGATATTACTGTTTGTGCATTTACAATATTCATTGATTTTTGCCATTGAAAAACATGTTTTTCATATACCAGAAATGTTTGAAGCTACTGACTGAATGAAAGGAGCTGGCATCTCACTCTCTTTGAATCTTCTTTATCATGCTAGGATTGGCAGGAAAAAGCAAAAAATTTCAGAATTGCACCGTGCAATGTGGAGATATTACTGTTTGTGCATTTACAATATTCATTGATTTTTGCCATTGAAAAACATGTTTTTCATATACCAGAAATGTTTGAAGCTACTGACTGAATGAAAGGAGCTGGCATCTCACTCTCTTTGAATCTTCTTTATCATGCTAGGATTAGCAGGAAAAAGCAAAAAATTTCAGAATTGCACCTTGCAATGTGGAGATATTACTGTTTGTGCATTTACAATATTCATTGATTTTTGCCATTGAAAAACATGTTTTTCATATACCAGAAATGTTTGAAGCTACTGACTGAATGAAAGGAGCTGGCATCTCACTCTCTTTGAATCTTCTTTATCATGCTAGGATTAACAGGAAAAAGCTAAAAATTTCAGAATTGCACCATGCAATGTGGAGATATTACTGTTTGTGCATTTACAATATTCATTGATTTTTGCCATTGAAAAACATGTTTTTCATATACCAGAAATGTTTGAAGCTAATGACAATGAAAGGAGCTGGCATCTCACTCTCTTTGAATCTTCTTTATCATGCTAGGATTAACAGGAAAAAGCTAAAAATTTCAGAATTGCACCTTGCAATGTGGAGATATTACTGTTTGTGCATTTACAATATTCATTGATTTTTGCCATTGAAAAACATGTTTTTCATATACCAGAAATGTTTGAAGCTACTGACTGAATGAAAGGAGCTGGCATCTCACTCTCTTTGAATCTTCTTTATCATGCTAGGATTAGCAGGAAAAAGCAAAAAAATTCAGAATTGCACCTTGCAATGTGGAGATATTACTGTTTGTGCATTTACAATATTCATTGATTTTTGCCATTGAAAAACATGTTTTTCATATACCAGAAATGTTTGAAGCTACTGACTGAATGAAAGGAGCTGGCATCTCACTCTCTTTGAATCTTCTTTATCATGCTAGGATTAACAGGAAAAAGCTAAAAATTTCAGAATTGCACCGTGCAATGTGGAGATATTACTGTTTGTGCATTTACAATATTCATTGATTTTTGCCATTGAAAAACATGTTTTTCATATACCAGAAATGTTTGAAGCTACTGACTGAATGAAAGGAGCTGGCATCTCACTCTCTTTGAATCTTCTTTATCATGCTAGGATTAGCAGGAAAAAGCAAAAAATTTCAGAATTGCACCTTGCAATGTGGAGATATTACTGTTTGTGCATTTACAATATTCATTGATTTTTGCCATTGAAAAACATGTTTTTCATATACCAGAAATGTTTGAAGCTACTGACTGAATGAAAGGAGCTGGCATCTCACTCTCTTTGAATCTTCTTTATCATGCTAGGATTAACAGGAAAAAGCTAAAAATTTCAGAATTGCACCGTGCAATGTGGAGATATTACTGTTTGTGCATTTACAATATTCATTGATTTTTGCCATTGAAAAACATGTTTTTCATATACCAGAAATGTTTGAAGCTACTGACTGAATGAAAGGAGCTGGCATCTCACTCTCTTTGAATCTTCTTTATCATGCTAGGATTAGCAGGAAAAAGCAAAAAATTTCAGAATTGCACCTTGCAATGTGGAGATATTACTGTTTGTGCATTTACAATATTCATTGATTTTTTCCATTGAAAAACATGTTTTTCATATACCAGAAATGTTTGAAGCTACTGACTGAATGAAAGGAGCTGGCATCTCACTCTCTTTGAATCTTCTTTATCATGCTAGGATTAACAGGAAAAAGCTAAAAATTTCAGAATTGCACCGTGCAATGTGGAGATATTACTGTTTGTGCATTTACAATATTCATTGATTTTTGCCATTGAAAAACATGTTTTTCATATACCAGAAATGTTTGAAGCTACTGACTGAATGAAAGGAGCTGGCATCTCACTCTCTTTGAATCTTCTTTATCATGCTAGGATTGGCAGGAAAAAGCAAAAAATTTCAGAATTGCACCGTGCAATGTGGAGATATTACTGTTTGTGCATTTACAATATTCATTGATTTTTGCCATTGAAAAACATGTTTTTCATATACCAGAAATGTTTGAAGCTACTGACTGAATGAAAGGAGCTGGCATCTCACTCTCTTTGAATCTTCTTTATCATGCTAGGATTAGCAGGAAAAAGCAAAAAATTTCAGAATTGCACCTTGCAATGTGGAGATATTACTGTTTGTGCATTTACAATATTCATTGATTTTTGCCATTGAAAAACATGTTTTTCATATACCAGAAATGTTTGAAGCTACTGACTGAATGAAAGGAGCTGGCATCTCACTCTCTTTAAATCTTCTTTATCATGCTAGGATTAACAGGAAAAAGCTAAAAATTTCAGAATTGCACCATGCAATGTGGAGATATTACTGTTTGTGCATTTACAATATTCATTGATTTTTGCCATTGAAAAACATGTTTTTCATATACCAGAAATGTTTGAAGCTAATGACAATGAAAGGAGCTGGCATCTCACTCTCTTTGAATCTTCTTTATCATGCTAGGATTAACAGGAAAAAGCTAAAAATTTCAGAATTGCACCTTGCAATGTGGAGATATTACTGTTTGTGCATTTACAATATTCATTGATTTTTGCCATTGAAAAACATGTTTTTCATATACCAGAAATGTTTGAAGCTACTGACTGAATGAAAGGAGCTGGCATCTCACTCTCTTTGAATCTTCTTTATCATGCTAGGATTAACAGGAAAAAGCTCAAAATTTCAGAATTGCACCGTGCAATGTGGAGATATTACTGTTTGTGCATTTACAATATTCATTGATTTTTGCCATTGAAAAACATGTTTTTCATATACCAGAAATGTTTGAAGCTACTGACTGAATGAAAGGAGCTGGCATCTCACTCTCTTTGAATCTTCTTTATCATGCTAGGATTAGCAGGAAAAAGCAAAAAATTTCAGAATTGCACCTTGCAATGTGGAGATATTACTGTTTGTGCATTTACAATATTCATTGATTTTTGCCATTGAAAAACATGTTTTTCATATACCAGAAATGTTTGAAGCTACTGACTGAATGAAAGGAGCTGGCATCTCACTCTTTGAATCTTCTTTATCATGCTAGGATTAACAGGAAAAAGCAAAAAATTTCAGAATTGCACCGTGCAATGTGGAGATATTACTGTTTGTGCATTTACAATATTCATTGATTTTTGCCATTGAAAAACATGTTTTTCATATACCAGAAATGTTTGAAGCTACTGACTGAATGAAAGGAGCTGGCATCTCACTCTCTTTGAATCTTCTTTATCATGCTAGGATTAGCAGGAAAAAGCAAAAAATTTCAGAATTGCACCTTGCAATGTGGAGATATTACTGTTTGTGCATTTACAATATTCATTGATTTTTGCCATTGAAAAACATGTTTTTCATATACCAGAAATGTTTGAAGCTACTGACTGAATGAAAGGAGCTGGCATCTCACTCTCTTTGAATCTTTATCATGCTAGGATTAGCAGGAAAAAGCAAAAAATTTCAGAATTGCACCTTGCAATGTGGAGATATTACTGTTTGTGCATTTACAATATTCATTGATTTTTGCCATTGAAAAACATGTTTTTCATATACCAGAAATGTTTGAAGCTACTGACTGAATGAAAGGAGCTGGCATCTCACTCTCTTTGAATCTTCTTTATCATGCTAGGATTAACAGGAAAAAGCTAAAAATTTCAGAATTGCACCGTGCAATGTGGAGATATTACTGTTTGTGCATTTACAATATTCATTGATTTTTGCCATTGAAAAACATGTTTTTCATATACCAGAAATGTTTGAAGCTACTGACTGAATGAAAGGAGCTGGCATCTCACTCTCTTTGAATCTTCTTTATCATGCTAGGATTAGCAGGAAAAAGCAAAAAATTTCAGAATTGCACATTGCAATGTGGAGATATTACTGTTTGTGCATTTACAATATTCATTGATTTTTGCCATTGAAAAACATGTTTTTCATATACCAGAAATGTTTGAAGCTAATGACTGAATGAAAGGAGCTGGCATCTCACTCTCTTTGAATCTTCTTTATCATGCTAGGATTAACAGGAAAAAGCTAAAAATTTCAGAATTGCACCGTGCAATGTGGAGATATTACTGTTTGTGCATTTACAATATTCATTGATTTTTGCCATTGAAAAACATGTTTTTCATATACCAGAAATGTTTGAAGCTACTGACTGAATGAAAGGAGCTGGCATCTCACTCTCTTTGAATCTTCTTTATCATGCTAGGATTAGCAGGAAAAAGCAAAAAATTTCAGAATTGCTCCTTGCAATGTGGAGATATTACTGTTTGTGCATTTACAATATTCATTGATTTTTGCCATTGAAAAACATGTTTTTCATATACCAGAAATGTTTGAAGCTACTGACTGAATGAAAGGAGCTGGCATCTCACTCTCTTTGAATCTTCTTTATCATGCTAGGATTAACAGGAAAAAGCAAAAAATTTCAGAATTGCACCTTGCAATGTGGAGATATTACTGTTTGTGCATTTACAATATTCATTGATTTTTGCCATTGAAAAACATGTTTTTCATATACCAGAAATGTTTGAAGCTACTGACTGAATGAAAGGAGCTGGCATCTCACTCTCTTTGAATCTTCTTTATCATGCTAGGATTAACAGGAAAAAGCTAAAAATTTCAGAATTGCACCGTGCAATGTGGAGATATTACTGTTTGTGCATTTACAATATTCATTGATTTTTGCCATTGAAAAACATGTTTTTCATATACCAGAAATGTTTGAAGCTACTGACTGAATGAAAGGAGCTGGCATCTCACTCTCTTTGAATCTTCTTTTTCATGCTAGGATTAGCAGGAAAAAGCAAAAAATTTCAGAATTGCACCTTGCAATGTGGAGATATTACTGTTTGTGCATTTACAATATTCATTGATTTTTGCCATTGAAAAACATGTTTTTCATATACCAGAAATGTTTGAAGCTACTGACTGAATGAAAGGAGCTGGCATCTCACTCTCTTTGAATCTTCTTTATCATGCTAGGATTAACAGGAAAAAGCTAAAAATTTCAGAATTGCACCGTGCAATGTGGAGATATTACTGTTTGTGCATTTACAATATTCATTGATTTTTGCCATTGAAAAACATGTTTTTCATATACCAGAAATGTTTGAAGCTACTGACTGAATGAAAGGAGCTGGCATCTCACTCTCTTTGAATCTTCTTTATCATGCTAGGATTAACAGGAAAAAGCAAAAAATTTCAGAATTGCACCTTGCAATGTGGAGATATTACTGTTTGTGCATTTACAATATTCATTGATTTTTGCCATTGAAAAACATGTTTTTCATATACCAGAAATGTTTGAAGCTACTGACTGAATGAAAGGAGCTGGCATCTCACTCTCTTTGAATCTTCTTTATCATGCTAGGATTAACAGGAAAAAGCTAAAAATTTCAGAATTGCACCGTGCAATGTGGAGATATTACTGTTTGTGCATTTACAATATTCATTGATTTTTGCCATTGAAAAACATGTTTTTCATATACCAAAAATGTTTGAAGCTACTGACTGAATGAAAGGAGCTGGCATCTCACTCTCTTTGAATCTTCTTTATCATGCTAGGATTAGCAGGAAAAAGCAAAAAATTTCAGAATTGCACCTTGCAATGTGGAGATATTACTGTTTGTGCATTTACAATATTCATTGATTTTTGCCATTGAAAAACATGTTTTTCATATACCAGAAATGTTTGAAGCTACTGACTGAATGAAAGGAGCTGGCATCTCACTCTCTTTGAATCTTCTTTATCATGCTAGGATTAACAGGAAAAAGCTAAAAATTTCAGAATTGCACCGTGCAATGTGGAGATATTACTGTTTGTGCATTTACAATATTCATTGATTTTTGCCATTGAAAAACATGTTTTTCATATACCAGAAATGTTTGAAGCTACTGACTGAATGAAAGGAGCTGGCATCTCACTCTCTTTGAATATTCTTTATCATGCTAGGATTAGCAGGAAAAAGCTAAAAATTTCAGAATTGCACCTTGCAATGTGGAGATATTACTGTTTGTGCATTTACAATATTCATTGATTTTTGCCATTGAAAAACATGTTTTTCATATACCAGAAATGTTTGAAGCTACTGACTGAATGAAAGGAGCTGGCATCTCTCTTTGAATCTTCTTTATCATGCTAGGATTAACAGGAAAAAGCAAAAAATTTCAGAATTGCACCTTGCAATGTGGAGATATTACTGTTTGTGCATTTACAATATTCATTGATTTTTGCCATTGAAAAACATGTTTTTCATATACCAGAAATGTTTGAAGCTACTGACTGAATGAAAGGAGCTGGCATCTCACTCTCTTTGAATCTTCTTTATCATGCTAGGATTAACAGGAAAAAGCTAAAAATTTCAGAATTGCACCGTGCAATGTGGAGATATTACTGTTTGTGCATTTACAATATTCATTGATTTTTGCCATTGAAAAACATGTTTTTCATATACCAGAAATGTTTGAAGCTACTGACTGAATGAAAGGAGCTGGCATCTCACTCTCTTTGAATCTTCTTTATCATGCTAGGATTAGCAGGAAAAAGCAAAAAATTTCAGAATTGCACCTTGCAATGTGGAGATATTACTGTTTGTGCATTTACAATATTCATTGATTTTTGCCATTGAAAAACATGTTTTTCATATACCAGAAATGTTTGAAGCTACTGACTGAATGAAAGGAGCTGGCATCTCACTCTCTTTGAATCTTCTTTATCATGCTAGGATTAGCAGGAAAAAGCAAAAAATTTCAGAATTGCACCTTGCAATGTGGAGATATTACTGTTTGTGCATTTACAATATTCATTGATTTTTTCCATTGAAAAACATGTTTTTCATATACCAGAAATGTTTGAAGCTACTGACTGAATGAAAGGAGCTGGAATCTCACTGTCTTTGAATCTTCTTTATCATGCTAGGATTAACAGGAAAAAGCTAAAAATTTCAGAATTGCACCGTGCAATGTGGAGATATTACTGTTTGTGCATTTACAATATTCATTGATTTTTGCCATTGAAAAACATGTTTTTCATATACCAGAAATGTTTGAAGCTACTGACTGAATGAAAGGAGCTGGCATCTCACTCTCTTTGAATCTTCTTTATCATGCTAGGATTAGCAGGAAAAAGCAAAAAATTTCAGAATTGCACCTTGCAATGTGGAGATATTACTGTTTGTGCATTTACAATATTCATTGATTTTTGCCATTGAAAAACATGTTTTTCATATACCAGAAATGTTTGAAGCTACTGACTGAATGAAAGGAGCTGGCATCTCACTCTCTTTGAATCTTCTTTATCATGCTAGGATTAACAGGAAAAAGCTAAAAATTTCAGAATTGCACCGTGCAATGTGGAGATATTACTGTTTGTGCATTTACAATATTCATTGATTTTTGCCATTGAAAAACATGTTTTTCATATACCAGAAATGTTTGAAGCTACTGACTGAATGAAAGGAGCTGGCATCTCACTCTCTTTGAATCTTCTTTATCATGCTAGGATTAGCAGGAAAAAGCAAAAAATTTCAGAATTGCACCTTGCAATGTAGATATATAACTGTTTGTGCATTTACAATATTCATTGATTTTTGCCATTGAAAAACATGTTTTTCATATACCAGAAATGTTTGAAGCTACTGACTGAATGAAAGGAGCTGGCATCTCACTCTCTTTGAATCTTCTTTATCATGCTAGGATTAACAGGAAAAAGCAAAAAATTTCAGAATTGCACCTTGCAATGTGGAGATATTACTGTTTGTGCATTTACAATATTCATTGATTTTTGCCATTGAAAAACATGTTTTTCATATACCAGAAATGTTTGAAGCTACTGACTGAATGAAAGGAGCTGGCATCTCACTCTCTTTGAATCTTCTTTATCATGCTAGGATTAACAGGAAAAAGCTAAAAATTTCAGAATTGCACCGTGCAATGTGGAGATATTACTGTTTGTGCATTTACAATATTCATTGATTTTTGCCATTGAAAAACGTTTTTCATATACCAGAAATGTTTGAAGCTACTGACTGAATGAAAGGAGCTGGCATCTCACTCTCTTTGAATCTTCTTTATCATGCTAGGATTAGCAGGAAAAAGCAAAAAATTTCAGAATTGCACCTTGCAATGTGGAGATATTACTGTTTGTGCATTTACAATATTCATTGATTTTTGCCATTGAAAAACATGTTTTTCATATACCAGAAATGTTTGAAGCTACTGACTGAATGAAAGGAGCTGGCATCTCACTCTTTGAATCTTCTTTATCATGCTAGGATTAACAGGAAAAAGCAAAAAATTTCAGAATTGCACCGTGCAATGTGGAGATATTACTGTTTGTGCATTTACAATATTCATTGATTTTTGCCATTGAAAAACATGTTTTTCATATACCAGAAATGTTTGAAGCTACTGACTGAATGAAAGGAGCTGGCATCTCACTCTCTTTGAATCTTCTTTATCATGCTAGGATTAGCAGGAAAAAGCAAAAAATTTCAGAATTGCACCTTGCAATGTGGAGATATTACTGTTTGTGCATTTACAATATTCATTGATTTTTGCCATTGAAAAACATGTTTTTCATATACCAGAAATGTTTGAAGCTACTGACTGAATGAAAGGAGCTGGCATCTCACTCTCTTTGAATCTTCTTTATCATGCTAGGATTAACAGGAAAAAGCTAAAAATTTCAGAATTGCACCGTGCAATGTGGAGATATTACTGTTTGTGCATTTACAATATTCATTGATTTTTGCCATTGAAAAACATGTTTTTCATATACCAGAAATGTTTGAAGCTACTGACTGAATGAAAGGAGCTGGCATCTCACTCTCTTTGAATCTTTATCATGCTAGGATTAGCAGGAAAAAGCAAAAAATTTCAGAATTGCACCTTGCAATGTGGAGATATTACTGTTTGTGCATTTACAATATTCATTGATTTTTGCCATTGAAAAACATGTTTTTCATATACCAGAAATGTTTGAAGCTACTGACTGAATGAAAGGAGCTGGCATCTCACTCTCTTTGAATCTTCTTTATCATGCTAGGATTAACAGGAAAAAGCTAAAAATTTCAGAATTGCACCGTGCAATGTGGAGATATTACTGTTTGTGCATTTACAATATTCATTGATTTTTGCCATTGAAAAACGTTTTTCATATACCAGAAATGTTTGAAGCTACTGACTGAATGAAAGGAGCTGGCATCTCACTCTCTTTGAATCTTCTTTATCATGCTAGGATTAGCAGGAAAAAGCAAAAAATTTCAGAATTGCACCTTGCAATGTGGAGATATTACTGTTTGTGCATTTACAATATTCATTGATTTTTGCCATTGAAAAACATGTTTTTCATATACCAGAAATGTTTGAAGCTACTGACTGAATGAAAGGAGCTGGCATCTCTCTTTGAATCTTCTTTATCATGCTAGGATTAACAGGAAAAAGCAAAAAATTTCAGAATTGCACCTTGCAATGTGGAGATATTACTGTTTGTGCATTTACAATATTCATTGATTTTTGCCATTGAAAAACATGTTTTTCATATACCAGAAATGTTTGAAGCTACTGACTGAATGAAAGGAGCTGGCATCTCACTCTCTTTGAATCTTCTTTATCATGCTAGGATTAACAGGAAAAAGCTAAAAATTTCAGAATTGCACCGTGCAATGTGGAGATATTACTGTTTGTGCATTTACAATATTCATTGATTTTTGCCATTGAAAAACATGTTTTTCATATACCAGAAATGTTTGAAGCTACTGACTGAATGAAAGGAGCTGGCATCTCACTCTCTTTGAATCTTCTTTATCATGCTAGGATTAGCAGGAAAAAGCAAAAAATTTCAGAATTGCACCTTGCAATGTGGAGATATTACTGTTTGTGCATTTACAATATTCATTGATTTTTGCCATTGAAAAACATGTTTTTCATATACCAGAAATGTTTGAAGCTACTGACTGAATGAAAGGAGCTGGCATCTCACTCTCTTTGAATCTTCTTTATCATGCTAGGATTAGCAGGAAAAAGCAAAAAATTTCAGAATTGCACCTTGCAATGTGGAGATATTACTGTTTGTGCATTTACAATATTCATTGATTTTTTCCATTGAAAAACATGTTTTTCATATACCAGAAATGTTTGAAGCTACTGACTGAATGAAAGGAGCTGGCATCTCACTCTCTTTGAATCTTCTTTATCATGCTAGGATTAACAGGAAAAAGCTAAAAATTTCAGAATTGCACCGTGCAATGTGGAGATATTACTGTTTGTGCATTTACAATATTCATTGATTTTTGCCATTGAAAAACATGTTTTTCATATACCAGAAATGTTTGAAGCTACTGACTGAATGAAAGGAGCTGGCATCTCACTCTCTTTGAATCTTCTTTATCATGCTAGGATTAGCAGGAAAAAGCAAAAAATTTCAGAATTGCACCTTGCAATGTGGAGATATTACTGTTTGTGCATTTACAATATTCATTGATTTTTGCCATTGAAAAACATGTTTTTCATATACCAGAAATGTTTGAAGCTACTGACTGAATGAAAGGAGCTGGCATCTCACTCTCTTTGAATCTTCTTTATCATGCTAGGATTAACAGGAAAAAGCTAAAAATTTCAGAATTGCACCATGCAATGTGGAGATATTACTGTTTGTGCATTTACAATATTCATTGATTTTTGCCATTGAAAAACATGTTTTTCATATACCAGAAATGTTTGAAGCTAATGACAATGAAAGGAGCTGGCATCTCACTCTCTTTGAATCTTCTTTATCATGCTAGGATTAACAGGAAAAAGCTAAAAATTTCAGAATTGCACCTTGCAATGTGGAGATATTACTGTTTGTGCATTTACAATATTCATTGATTTTTGCCATTGAAAAACATGTTTTTCATATACCAGAAATGTTTGAAGCTACTGACTGAATGAAAGGAGCTGGCATCTCACTCTCTTTGAATCTTCTTTATCATGCTAGGATTAACAGGAAAAAGCTCAAAATTTCAGAATTGCACCGTGCAATGTGGAGATATTACTGTTTGTGCATTTACAATATTCATTGATTTTTGCCATTGAAAAACATGTTTTTCATATACCAGAAATGTTTGAAGCTACTGACTGAATGAAAGGAGCTGGCATCTCACTCTCTTTGAATCTTCTTTATCATGCTAGGTTTAGCAGGAAAAAGCAAAAAATTTCAGAATTGCACCTTGCAATGTGGAGATATTACTGTTTGTGCATTTACAATATTCATTGATTTTTGCCATTGAAAAACATGTTTTTCATATACCAGAAATGTTTGAAGCTACTGACTGAATGAAAGGAGCTGGCATCTCACTCTTTGAATCTTCTTTATCATGCTAGGATTAACAGGAAAAAGCAAAAAATTTCAGAATTGCACCGTGCAATGTGGAGATATTACTGTTTGTGCATTTACAATATTCATTGATTTTTGCCATTGAAAAACATGTTTTTCATATACCAGAAATGTTTGAAGCTACTGACTGAATGAAAGGAGCTGGCATCTCACTCTCTTTGAATCTTCTTTATCATGCTAGGATTAGCAGGAAAAAGCAAAAAATTTCAGAATTGCACCTTGCAATGTGGAGATATTACTGTTTGTGCATTTACAATATTCATTGATTTTTGCCATTGAAAAACATGTTTTTCATATACCAGAAATGTTTGAAGCTACTGACTGAATGAAAGGAGCTGGCATCTCACTCTCTTTGAATCTTCTTTATCATGCTAGGATTAACAGGAAAAAGCTAAAAATTTCAGAATTGCACCGTGCAATGTGGAGATATTACTGTTTGTGCATTTACAATATTCATTGATTTTTGCCATTGAAAAACATGTTTTTCATATACCAGAAATGTTTGAAGCTACTGACTGAATGAAAGGAGCTGGCATCTCACTCTCTTTGAATCTTTATCATGCTAGGATTAGCAGGAAAAAGCAAAAAATTTCAGAATTGCACCTTGCAATGTGGAGATATTACTGTTTGTGCATTTACAATATTCATTGATTTTTGCCATTGAAAAACATGTTTTTCATATACCAGAAATGTTTGAAGCTACTGACTGAATGAAAGGAGCTGGCATCTCACTCTCTTTGAATCTTCTTTATCATGCTAGGATTAACAGGAAAAAGCTAAAAATTTCAGAATTGCACCGTGCAATGTGGAGATATTACTGTTTGTGCATTTACAATATTCATTGATTTTTGCCATTGAAAAACGTTTTTCATATACCAGAAATGTTTGAAGCTACTGACTGAATGAAAGGAGCTGGCATCTCACTCTCTTTGAATCTTCTTTATCATGCTAGGATTAGCAGGAAAAAGCAAAAAATTTCAGAATTGCACCTTGCAATGTGGAGATATTACTGTTTGTGCATTTACAATATTCATTGATTTTTGCCATTGAAAAACATGTTTTTCATATACCAGAAATGTTTGAAGCTAATGACTGAATGAAAGGAGCTGGCATCTCACTCTCTTTGAATCTTCTTTATCATGCTAGGATTAACAGGAAAAAGCTAAAAATTTCAGAATTGCACCGTGCAATGTGGAGATATTACTGTTTGTGCATTTACAATATTCATTGATTTTTGCCATTGAAAAACATGTTTTTCATATACCAGAAATGTTTGAAGCTACTGACTGAATGAAAGGAGCTGGCATCTCACTCTCTTTGAATCTTCTTTATCATGCTAGGATTAGCAGGAAAAAGCAAAAAATTTCAGAATTGCACCTTGCAATGTGGAGATATTACTGTTTGTGCATTTACAATATTCATTGATTTTTGCCATTGAAAAACATGTTTTTCATATACCAGAAATGTTTGAAGCTACTGACTGAATGAAAGGAGCTGGCATCTCACTCTCTTTGAATCTTCTTTATCATGCTAGGATTAACAGGAAAAAGCTAAAAATTTCAGAATTGCACCGTGCAATGTGGAGATATTACTGTTTGTGCATTTACAATATTCATTGATTTTTGCCATTGAAAAACATGTTTTTCATATACCAGAAATGTTTGAAGCTACTGACTGAATGAAAGGAGCTGGCATCTCACTCTCTTTGAATCTTCTTTATCATGCTAGGATTAGCAGGAAAAAGCAAAAAATTTCAGAATTGCACCTTGCAATGTGGAGATATTACTGTTTGTGCATTTACAATATTCATTGATTTTTGCCATTGAAAAACATGTTTTTCATATACCAGAAATGTTTGAAGCTACTGACTGAATGAAAGGAGCTGGCATCTCACTCTCTTTGAATCTTCTTTATCATGCTAGGATTAACAGGAAAAAGCAAAAAATTTCAGAATTGCACCTTGCAATGTGGAGATATTACTGTTTGTGCATTTACAATATTCATTGATTTTTGCCATTGAAAAACATGTTTTTCATATACCAGAAATGTTTGAAGCTACTGACTGAATGAAAGGAGCTGGCATCTCACTCTCTTTGAATCTTCTTTATCATGCTAGGATTAACAGGAAAAAGCTAAAAATTTCAGAATTGCACCGTGCAATGTGGAGATATTACTGTTTGTGCATTTACAATATTCATTGATTTTTGCCATTGAAAAACATGTTTTTCATATACCAGAAATGTTTGAAGCTACTGACTGAATGAAAGGAGCTGGCATCTCACTCTCTTTGAATCTTCTTTATCATGCTAGGATTAGCAGGAAAAAGCAAAAAATTTCAGAATTGCACCTTGCAATGTGGAGATATTACTGTTTGTGCATTTACAATATTCATTGATTTTTGCCATTGAAAAACATGTTTTTCATATACCAGAAATGTTTGAAGCTACTGACTGAATGAAAGGAGCTGGCATCTCACTCTTTGAATCTTCTTTATCATGCTAGGATTAACAGGAAAAAGCAAAAAATTTCAGAATTGCACCGTGCAATGTGGAGATATTACTGTTTGTGCATTTACAATATTCATTGATTTTTGCCATTGAAAAACATGTTTTTCATATACCAGAAATGTTTGAAGCTACTGACTGAATGAAAGGAGCTGGCATCTCACTCTCTTTGAATCTTCTTTATCATGCTAGGATTAGCAGGAAAAAGCAAAAAATTTCAGAATTGCACCTTGCAATGTGGAGATATTACTGTTTGTGCATTTACAATATTCATTGATTTTTGCCATTGAAAAACATGTTTTTCATATACCAGAAATGTTTGAAGCTACTGACTGAATGAAAGGAGCTGGCATCTCACTCTCTTTGAATCTTCTTTATCATGCTAGGATTAACAGGAAAAAGCTAAAAATTTCAGAATTGCACCGTGCAATGTGGAGATATTACTGTTTGTGCATTTACAATATTCATTGATTTTTGCCATTGAAAAACATGTTTTTCATATACCAGAAATGTTTGAAGCTACTGACTGAATGAAAGGAGCTGGCATCTCACTCTCTTTGAATCTTTATCATGCTAGGATTAGCAGGAAAAAGCAAAAAATTTCAGAATTGCACCTTGCAATGTGGAGATATTACTGTTTGTGCATTTACAATATTCATTGATTTTTGCCATTGAAAAACATGTTTTTCATATACCAGAAATGTTTGAAGCTACTGACTGAATGAAAGGAGCTGGCATCTCACTCTCTTTGAATCTTCTTTATCATGCTAGGATTAACAGGAAAAAGCTAAAAATTTCAGAATTGCACCGTGCAATGTGGAGATATTACTGTTTGTGCATTTACAATATTCATTGATTTTTGCCATTGAAAAACGTTTTTCATATACCAGAAATGTTTGAAGCTACTGACTGAATGAAAGGAGCTGGCATCTCACTCTCTTTGAATCTTCTTTATCATGCTAGGATTAGCAGGAAAAAGCAAAAAATTTCAGAATTGCACCTTGCAATGTGGAGATATTACTGTTTGTGCATTTACAATATTCATTGATTTTTGCCATTGAAAAACATGTTTTTCATATACCAGAAATGTTTGAAGCTAATGACTGAATGAAAGGAGCTGGCATCTCACTCTCTTTGAATCTTCTTTATCATGCTAGGATTAACAGGAAAAAGCTAAAAATTTCAGAATTGCACCGTGCAATGTGGAGATATTACTGTTTGTGCATTTACAATATTCATTGATTTTTGCCATTGAAAAACATGTTTTTCATATACCAGAAATGTTTGAAGCTACTGACTGAATGAAAGGAGCTGGCATCTCACTCTCTTTGAATCTTCTTTATCATGCTAGGATTAGCAGGAAAAAGCAAAAAATTTCAGAATTGCACCTTGCAATGTGGAGATATTACTGTTTGTGCATTTACAATATTCATTGATTTTTGCCATTGAAAAACATGTTTTTCATATACCAGAAATGTTTGAAGCTACTGACTGAATGAAAGGAGCTGGCATCTCACTCTCTTTGAATCTTCTTTATCATGCTAGGATTAACAGGAAAAAGCTAAAAATTTCAGAATTGCACCGTGCAATGTGGAGATATTACTGTTTGTGCATTTACAATATTCATTGATTTTTGCCATTGAAAAACATGTTTTTCATATACCAGAAATGTTTGAAGCTACTGACTGAATGAAAGGAGCTGGCATCTCACTCTCTTTGAATCTTCTTTATCATGCTAGGATTAGCAGGAAAAAGCAAAAAATTTCAGAATTGCACCTTGCAATGTGGAGATATTACTGTTTGTGCATTTACAATATTCATTGATTTTTGCCATTGAAAAACATGTTTTTCATATACCAGAAATGTTTGAAGCTACTGACTGAATGAAAGGAGCTGGCATCTCACTCTCTTTGAATCTTCTTTATCATGCTAGGATTAACAGGAAAAAGCAAAAAATTTCAGAATTGCACCTTGCAATGTGGAGATATTACTGTTTGTGCATTTACAATATTCATTGATTTTTGCCATTGAAAAACATGTTTTTCATATACCAGAAATGTTTGAAGCTACTGACTGAATGAAAGGAGCTGGCATCTCACTCTCTTTGAATCTTCTTTATCATGCTAGGATTAACAGGAAAAAGCTAAAAATTTCTGAATTGCACCGTGCAATGTGGAGATATTACTGTTTGTGCATTTACAATATTCATTGATTTTTGCCATTGAAAAACATGTTTTTCATATACCAGAAATGTTTGAAGCTACTGACTGAATGAAAGGAGCTGGCATCTCACTCTCTTTGAATCTTCTTTATCATGCTAGGATTAGCAGGAAAAAGCAAAAAATTTCAGAATTGCACCTTGCAATGTGGAGATATTACTGTTTGTGCATTTACAATATTCATTGATTTTTGCCATTGAAAAACGTTTTTCATATACCAGAAATGTTTGAAGCTACTGACTGAATGAAAGGAGCTGGCATCTCACTCTCTTTGAATCTTCTTTATCATGCTAGGATTAACAGGAAAAAGCTAAAAATTTCAGAATTGCACCGTGCAATGTGGAGATATTACTGTTTGTGCATTTACAATATTCATTGATTTTTGCCATTGAAAAACATGTTTTTCATATACCAGAAATGTTTGAAGCTACTGACTGAATGAAAGGAGCTGGCATCTCACTCTCTTTGAATCTTCTTTATCATGCTAGGATTAGCAGGAAAAAGCAAAAAATTTCAGAATTGCACCTTGCAATGTGGAGATATTACTGTTTGTGCATTTACAATATTCATTGATTTTTGCCATTGAAAAACGTTTTTCATATACCAGAAATGTCTGAAGCTACTGACTGAATGAAAGGAGCTGGCATCTCACTCTCTTTGAATCTTCTTTATCATGCTAGGATTAACAGGAAAAAGCAAAAAATTTCAGAATTGCACCTTGCAATGTGGAGATATTACTGTTTGTGCATTTACAATATTCATTGATTTTTGCCATTGAAAAACATGTTTTTCATATACCAGAAATGTTTGAAGCTACTGACTGAATGAAAGGAGCTGGCATCTCACTCTCTTTGAATCTTCTTTATCATGCTAGGATTAACAGGAAAAAGCTAAAAATTTCAGAATTGCACCGTGCAATGTGGAGATATTACTGTTTGTGCATTTACAATATTCATTGATTTTTGCCATTGAAAAACATGTTTTTCATATACCAGAAATGTTTGAAGCTACTGACTGAATGAAAGGAGCTGGCATCTCACTCTCTTTGAATCTTCTTTATCATGCTAGGATTAACAGGAAAAAGCAAAAAATTTCAGAATTGCACCTTGCAATGTGGAGATATTACTGTTTGTGCATTTACAATATTCATTGATTTTTGCCATTGAAAAACATGTTTTTCATATACCAGAAATGTTTGAAGCTACTGACTGAATGAAAGGAGCTGGCATCTCACTCTCTTTGAATCTTCTTTATCATGCTAGGATTAGCAGGAAAAAGCAAACAATTTCAGAATTGCACCTTGCAATGTGGAGATATTACTGTTTGTGCATTTACAATATTCATTGATTTTTGCCATTGAAAAACATGTTTTTCATATACCAGAAATGTTTGAAGCTAATGACTGAATGAAAGGAGCTGGCATCTCACTCTCTTTGAATCTTCTTTATCATGCTAGGATTAACAGGAAAAAGCTAAAAATTTCAGAATTGCACCGTGCAATGTGGAGATATTACTGTTTGTGCATTTACAATATTCATTGATTTTTGCCATTGAAAAACATGTTTTTCATATACCAGAAATGTTTGAAGCTACTGACTGAATGAAAGGAGCTGGCATCTCACTCTCTTTGAATCTTCTTTATCATGCTAGGATTAGCAGGAAAAAGCAAAAAATTTCAGAATTGCACCTTGCAATGTGGAGATATTACTGTTTGTGCATTTACAATATTCATTGATTTTTGCCATTGAAAAACATGTTTTTCATATACCAGAAATGTTTGAAGCTACTGACTGAATGAAAGGAGTTGGCATCTCACTCTCTTTGAATCTTCTTTATCATGCTAGGATTAACAGGAAAAAGCAAAAATTTCAGAATTGCACCTTGCAATGTGGAGATATTACTGTTTGTGCATTTACAATATTCATTGATTTTTGCCATTGAAAAACATGTTTTTCATATACCAGAAATGTTTGAAGCTACTGACTGAATGAAAGGAGCTGGCATCTCACTCTCTTTGAATCTTCTTTATCATGCTAGGATTAGCAGGAAAAAGCAAAAAATTTCAGAATTGCACCTTGCAATGTGGAGATATTACTGTTTGTGCATTTACAATATTCATTGATTTTTGCCATTGAAAAACGTTTTTCATATACCAGAAATGTTTGAAGCTACTGACTGAATGAAAGGAGCTGGCATCTCACTCTCTTTGAATCTTCTTTATCATGCTAGGATTAACAGGAAAAAGCAAAAAATTTCAGAATTGCACCTTGCAATGTGGAGATATTACTGTTTGTGCATTTACAATATTCATTGATTTTTGCCATTGAAAAACATGTTTTTCATATACCAGAAATGTTTGAAGCTACTGACTGAATGAAAGGAGCTGGCATCTCACTCTCTTTGAATCTTCTTTATCATGCTAGGATTAACAGGAAAAAGCAAAAAATTTCAGAATTGCACCTTGCAATGTGGAGATATTACTGTTTGTGCATTTACAATATTCATTGATTTTTGCCATTGAAAAACATGTTTTTCATATACCAGAAATGTTTGAAGCTACTGACTGAATGAAAGGAGCTGGCATCTCACTCTCTTTGAATCTTCTTTATCATGCTAGGATTAGCAGGAAAAAGCAAAAAATTTCAGAATTGCACCTTGCAATGTGGAGATATTACTGTTTGTGCATTTACAATATTCATTGATTTTTGCCATTGAAAAACATGTTTTTCATATACCAGAAATGTTTGAAGCTACTGACTGAATGAAAGGAGCTGGCATCTCACTCTCTTTGAATCTTCTTTATCATGCTAGGATTAACAGGAAAAAGCTAAAAATTTCAGAATTGCACCGTGCAATGTGGAGATATTACTGTTTGTGCATTTACAATATTCATTGATTTTTGCCATTGAAAAACATGTTTTTCATATACCAGAAATGTTTGAAGCTACTGACTGAATGAAAGGAGCTGGCATCTCACTCTCTTTGAATCTTCTTTATCATGCTAGGATTAGCAGGAAAAAGCAAAAAATTTCAGAATTGCACCTTGCAATGTGGAGATATTACTGTTTGTGCATTTACAATATTCATTGATTTTTGCCATTGAAAAACATGTTTTTCATATACCAGAAATGTTTGAAGCTACTGACTGAATGAAAGGAGCTGGCATCTCACTCTCTTTGAATCTTCTTTATCATGCTAGGATTAACAGGAAAAAGCTAAAAATTTCAGAATTGCACCGTGCAATGTGGAGATATTACTGTTTGTGCATTTACAATATTCATTGATTTTTGCCATTGAAAAACATGTTTTTCATATACCAGAAATGTTTGAAGCTACTGACTGAATGAAAGGAGCTGGCATCTCACTCTCTTTGAATCTTCTTTATCATGCTAGGATTAACAGGAAAAAGCAAAAAATTTCAGAATTGCACCTTGCAATGTGGAGATATTACTGTTTGTGCATTTACAATATTCATTGATTTTTGCCATTGAAAAACATGTTTTTCATATACCAGAAATGTTTGAAGCTACTGACTGAATGAAAGGAGCTGGCATCTCACTCTCTTTGAATCTTCTTTATCATGCTAGGATTAACAGGAAAAAGCAAAAAATTTCAGAATTGCACCTTGCAATGTGGAGATATTACTGTTTGTGCATTTACAATATTCATTGATTTTTGCCATTGAAAAACATGTTTTTCATATACCAGAAATGTTTGAAGCTACTGACTGAATGAAAGGAGCTGGCATCTCACTCTCTTTGAATCTTCTTTATCATGCTAGGATTAACAGGAAAAAGCTAAAAATTTCAGAATTGCACCGTGCAATGTGGAGATATTACTGTTTGTGCATTTACAATATTCATTGATTTTTGCCATTGAAAAACATGTTTTTCATATACCAGAAATGTTTGAAGCTACTGACTGAATGAAAGGAGCTGGCATCTCACTCTCTTTGAATCTTCTTTATCATGCTAGGATTAGCAGGAAAAAGCAAAAAATTTCAGAATTGCACCTTGCAATGTGGAGATATTACTGTTTGTGCATTTACAATATTCATTGATTTTTGCCATTGAAAAACATGTTTTTCATATACCAGAAATGTTTGAAGCTACTGACTGAATGAAAGGAGCTGGCATCTCACTCTCTTTGAATCTTCTTTATCATGCTAGGATTAACAGGAAAAAGCTAAAAATTTCAGAATTGCACCGTGCAATGTGGAGATATTACTGTTTGTGCATTTACAATATTCATTGATTTTTGCCATTGAAAAACATGTTTTTCATATACCAGAAATGTTTGAAGCTACTGACTGAATGAAAGGAGCTGGCATCTCACTCTCTTTGAATCTTCTTTATCATGCTAGGATTAGCAGGAAAAAGCAAAAAATTTCAGAATTGCACCTTGCAATGTGGAGATATTACTGTTTGTGCATTTACAATATTCATTGATTTTTGCCATTGAAAAACATGTTTTTCATATACCAGAAATGTTTGAAGCTACTGACTGAATGAAAGGAGCTGGCATCTCACTCTCTTTGAATCTTCTTTATCATGCTAGGATTAACAGGAAAAAGCTAAAAATTTCAGAATTGCACCGTGCAATGTGGAGATATTACTGTTTGTGCATTTACAATATTCATTGATTTTTGCCATTGAAAAACATGTTTTTCATATACCAGAAATGTTTGAAGCTACTGACTGAATGAAAGGAGCTGGCATCTCACTCTCTTTGAATCTTCTTTATCATGCTAGGATTAGCAGGAAAAAGCAAAAAATTTCAGAATTGCACCTTGCAATGTGGAGATATTACTGTTTGTGCATTTACAATATTCATTGATTTTTGCCATTGAAAAACATGTTTTTCATATACCAGAAATGTTTGAAGCTACTGACTGAATGAAAGGAGCTGGCATCTCACTCTCTTTGAATCTTCTTTATCATGCTAGGATTAACAGGAAAAAGCAAAAAATTTCAGAATTGCACCTTGCAATGTGGAGATATTACTGTTTGTGCATTTACAATATTCATTGATTTTTGCCATTGAAAAACATGTTTTTCATATACCAGAAATGTTTGAAGCTACTGACTGAATGAAAGGAGCTGGCATCTCACTCTCTTTGAATCTTCTTTATCATGCTAGGATTAACAGGAAAAAGCTAAAAATTTCAGAATTGCACCGTGCAATGTGGAGATATTACTGTTTGTGCATTTACAATATTCATTGATTTTTGCCATTGAAAAACATGTTTTTCATATACCAGAAATGTTTGAAGCTACTGACTGAATGAAAGGAGCTGGCATCTCACTCTCTTTGAATCTTCTTTATCATGCTAGGATTAGCAGGAAAAAGCAAAAAATTTCAGAATTGCACCTTGCAATGTGGAGATATTACTGTTTGTGCATTTACAATATTCATTGATTTTTGCCATTGAAAAACATGTTTTTCATATACCAGAAATGTTTGAAGCTACTGACTGAATGAAAGGAGCTGGCATCTCACTCTCTTTGAATCTTCTTTATCATGCTAGGATTAACAGGAAAAAGCTAAAAATTTCAGAATTGCACCGTGCAATGTGGAGATATTACTGTTTGTGCATTTACAATATTCATTGATTTTTGCCATTGAAAAACATGTTTTTCATATACCAGAAATGTTTGAAGCTACTGACTGAATGAAAGGAGCTGGCATCTCACTCTCTTTGAATCTTCTTTATCATGCTAGGATTAGCAGGAAAAAGCAAAAAATTTCAGAATTGCACCTTGCAATGTGGAGATATTACTGTTTGTGCATTTACAATATTCATTGATTTTTGCCATTGAAAAACATGTTTTTCATATACCAGAAATGTTTGAAGCTACTGACTGAATGAAAGGAGCTGGCATCTCACTCTCTTTGAATCTTCTTTATCATGCTAGGATTAACAGGAAAAAGCAAAAAATTTCAGAATTGCACCTTGCAATGTGGAGATATTACTGTTTGTGCATTTACAATATTCATTGATTTTTGCCATTGAAAAACATGTTTTTCATATACCAGAAATGTTTGAAGCTACTGACTGAATGAAAGGAGCTGGCATCTCACTCTCTTTGAATCTTCTTTATCATGCTAGGATTAACAGGAAAAAGCTAAAAATTTCAGAATTGCACCGTGCAATGTGGAGATATTACTGTTTGTGCATTTACAATATTCATTGATTTTTGCCATTGAAAAACATGTTTTTCATATACCAGAAATGTTTGAAGCTACTGACTGAATGAAAGGAGCTGGCATCTCACTCTCTTTGAATCTTCTTTATCATGCTAGGATTAGCAGGAAAAAGCAAAAAATTTCAGAATTGCACCTTGCAATGTGGAGATATTACTGTTTGTGCATTTACAATATTCATTGATTTTTGCCATTGAAAAACATGTTTTTCATATACCAGAAATGTTTGAAGCTACTGACTGAATGAAAGGAGCTGGCATCTCACTCTCTTTGAATCTTCTTTATCATGCTAGGATTAACAGGAAAAAGCTAAAAATTTCAGAATTGCACCGTGCAATGTGGAGATATTACTGTTTGTGCATTTACAATATTCATTGATTTTTGCCATTGAAAAACATGTTTTTCATATACCAGAAATGTTTGAAGCTACTGACTGAATGAAAGGAGCTGGCATCTCACTCTCTTTGAATCTTCTTTATCATGCTAGGATTAGCAGGAAAAAGCAAAAAATTTCAGAATTGCACCTTGCAATGTGGAGATATTACTGTTTGTGCATTTACAATATTCATTGATTTTTGCCATTGAAAAACATGTTTTTCATATACCAGAAATGTTTGAAGCTACTGACTGAATGAAAGGAGCTGGCATCTCACTCTCTTTGAATCTTCTTTATCATGCTAGGATTAACAGGAAAAAGCTAAAAATTTCAGAATTGCACCGTGCAATGTGGAGATATTACTGTTTGTGCATTTACAATATTCATTGATTTTTGCCATTGAAAAACATGTTTTTCATATACCAGAAATGTTTGAAGCTACTGACTGAATGAAAGGAGCTGGCATCTCACTCTCTTTGAATCTTCTTTATCATGCTAGGATTAGCAGGAAAAAGCAAAAAATTTCAGAATTGCACCTTGCAATGTGGAGATATTACTGTTTGTGCATTTACAATATTCATTGATTTTTGCCATTGAAAAACATGTTTTTCATATACCAGAAATGTTTGAAGCTACTGACTGAATGAAAGGAGCTGGCATCTCACTCTCTTTGAATCTTCTTTATCATGCTAGGATTAACAGGAAAAAGCAAAAAATTTCAGAATTGCACCGTGCAATGTGGAGATATTACTGTTTGTGCATTTACAATATTCATTGATTTTTGCCATTGAAAAACATGTTTTTCATATACCAGAAATGTTTGAAGCTACTGACTGAATGAAAGGAGCTGGCATCTCACTCTCTTTGAATCTTCTTTATCATGCTAGGATTAGCAGGAAAAAGCAAAAAATTTCAGAATTGCACCTTGCAATGTGGAGATATTACTGTTTGTGCATTTACAATATTCATTGATTTTTGCCATTGAAAAACATGTTTTTCATATACCAGAAATGTTTGAAGCTACTGACTGAATGAAAGGAGCTGGCATCTCACTCTCTTTGAATCTTCTTTATCATGCTAGGATTAACAGGAAAAAGCAAAAAATTTCAGAATTGCACCTTGCAATGTGGAGATATTACTGTTTGTGCATTTACAATATTCATTGATTTTTGCCATTGAAAAACATGTTTTTCATATACCAGAAATGTTTGAAGCTACTGACTGAATGAAAGGAGCTGGCATCTCACTCTCTTTGAATCTTCTTTATCATGCTAGGATTAACAGGAAAAAGCCTAAAAATTTCAGAATTGCACCGTGCAATGTGGAGATATTACTGTTTGTGCATTTACAATATTCATTGATTTTTGCCATTGAAAAACATGTTTTTCATATACCAGAAATGTTTGAAGCTACTGACTGAATGAAAGGAGCTGGCATCTCACTCTCTTTGAATCTTCTTTATCATGCTAGGATTAGCAGGAAAAAGCAAAAAATTTCAGAATTGCACCTTGCAATGTGGAGATATTACTGTTTGTGCATTTACAATATTCATTGATTTTTGCCATTGAAAAACATGTTTTTCATATACCAGAAATGTTTGAAGCTACTGACTGAATGAAAGGAGCTGGCATCTCACTCTCTTTGAATCTTCTTTATCATGCTAGGATTAACAGGAAAAAGCAAAAAATTTCAGAATTGCACCTTGCAATGTGGAGATATTACTGTTTGTGCATTTACAATATTCATTGATTTTTGCCATTGAAAAACATGTTTTTCATATACCAGAAATGTTTGAAGCTACTGACTGAATGAAAGGAGCTGGCATCTCACTCTCTTTGAATCTTCTTTATCATGCTAGGATTAACAGGAAAAAGCTAAAAATTTCAGAATTGCACCGTGCAATGTGGAGATATTACTGTTTGTGCATTTACAATATTCATTGATTTTTGCCATTGAAAAACATGTTTTTCATATACCAGAAATGTTTGAAGCTACTGACTGAATGAAAGGAGCTGGCATCTCACTCTCTTTGAATCTTCTTTATCATGCTAGGATTAGCAGGAAAAAGCAAAAAATTTCAGAATTGCACCTTGCAATGTGGAGATATTACTGTTTGTGCATTTACAATATTCATTGATTTTTGCCATTGAAAAACATGTTTTTCATATACCAGAAATGTTTGAAGCTACTGACTGAATGAAAGGAGCTGGCATCTCACTCTCTTTGAATCTTCTTTATCATGCTAGGATTAACAGGAAAAAGCAAAAAATTTCAGAATTGCACCTTGCAATGTGGAGATATTACTGTTTGTGCATTTACAATATTCATTGATTTTTGCCATTGAAAAACATGTTTTTCATATACCAGAAATGTTTGAAGCTACTGACTGAATGAAAGGAGCTGGCATCTCACTCTCTTTGAATCTTCTTTATCATGCTAGGATTAACAGGAAAAAGCTAAAAATTTCAGAATTGCACCGTGCAATGTGGAGATATTACTGTTTGTGCATTTACAATATTCATTGATTTTTGCCATTGAAAAACATGTTTTTCATATACCAGAAATGTTTGAAGCTACTGACTGAATGAAAGGAGCTGGCATCTCACTCTCTTTGAATCTTCTTTATCATGCTAGGATTAGCAGGAAAAAGCAAAAAATTTCAGAATTGCACCTTGCAATGTGGAGATATTACTGTTTGTGCATTTACAATATTCATTGATTTTTGCCATTGAAAAACATGTTTTTCATATACCAGAAATGTTTGAAGCTACTGACTGAATGAAAGGAGCTGGCATCTCACTCTCTTTGAATCTTCTTTATCATGCTAGGATTAACAGGAAAAAGCAAAAAATTTCAGAATTGCACCTTGCAATGTGGAGATATTACTGTTTGTGCATTTACAATATTCATTGATTTTTGCCATTGAAAAACATGTTTTTCATATACCAGAAATGTTTGAAGCTACTGACTGAATGAAAGGAGCTGGCATCTCACTCTCTTTGAATCTTCTTTATCATGCTAGGATTAACAGGAAAAAGCTAAAAATTTCAGAATTGCACCGTGCAATGTGGAGATATTACTGTTTGTGCATTTACAATATTCATTGATTTTTGCCATTGAAAAACATGTTTTTCATATACCAGAAATGTTTGAAGCTACTGACTGAATGAAAGGAGCTGGCATCTCACTCTCTTTGAATCTTCTTTATCATGCTAGGATTAGCAGGAAAAAGCAAAAAATTTCAGAATTGCACCTTGCAATGTGGAGATATTACTGTTTGTGCATTTACAATATTCATTGATTTTTGCCATTGAAAAACATGTTTTTCATATACCAGAAATGTTTGAAGCTACTGACTGAATGAAAGGAGCTGGCATCTCACTCTCTTTGAATCTTCTTTATCATGCTAGGATTAACAGGAAAAAGCAAAAAATTTCAGAATTGCACCTTGCAATGTGGAGATATTACTGTTTGTGCATTTACAATATTCATTGATTTTTGCCATTGAAAAACATGTTTTTCATATACCAGAAATGTTTGAAGCTACTGACTGAATGAAAGGAGCTGGCATCTCACTCTCTTTGAATCTTCTTTATCATGCTAGGATTAGCAGGAAAAAGCAAAAAATTTCAGAATTGCACCTTGCAATGTGGAGATATTACTGTTTGTGCATTTACAATATTCATTGATTTTTGCCATTGAAAAACATGTTTTTCATATACCAGAAATGTTTGAAGCTACTGACTGAATGAAAGGAGCTGGCATCTCACTCTCTTTGAATCTTCTTTATCATGCTAGGATTAACAGGAAAAAGCAAAAAATTTCAGAATTGCACCTTGCAATGTGGAGATATTACTGTTTGTGCATTTACAATATTCATTGATTTTTGCCATTGAAAAACATGTTTTTCATATACCAGAAATGTTTGAAGCTACTGACTGAATGAAAGGAGCTGGCATCTCACTCTCTTTGAATCTTCTTTATCATGCTAGGATTAACAGGAAAAAGCTAAAAATTTCAGAATTGCACCGTGCAATGTGGAGATATTACTGTTTGTGCATTTACAATATTCATTGATTTTTGCCATTGAAAAACATGTTTTTCATATACCAGAAATGTTTGAAGCTACTGACTGAATGAAAGGAGCTGGCATCTCACTCTCTTTGAATCTTCTTTATCATGCTAGGATTAGCAGGAAAAAGCAAAAAATTTCAGAATTGCACCTTGCAATGTGGAGATATTACTGTTTGTGCATTTACAATATTCATTGATTTTTGCCATTGAAAAACATGTTTTTCATATACCAGAAATGTTTGAAGCTACTGACTGAATGAAAGGAGCTGGCATCTCACTCTCTTTGAATCTTCTTTATCATGCTAGGATTAACAGGAAAAAGCAAAAAATTTCAGAATTGCACCTTGCAATGTGGAGATATTACTGTTTGTGCATTTACAATATTCATTGATTTTTGCCATTGAAAAACATGTTTTTCATATACCAGAAATGTTTGAAGCTACTGACTGAATGAAAGGAGCTGGCATCTCACTCTCTTTGAATCTTCTTTATCATGCTAGGATTAACAGGAAAAAGCTAAAAATTTCAGAATTGCACCGTGCAATGTGGAGATATTACTGTTTGTGCATTTACAATATTCATTGATTTTTGCCATTGAAAAACATGTTTTTCATATACCAGAAATGTTTGAAGCTACTGACTGAATGAAAGGAGCTGGCATCTCACTCTCTTTGAATCTTCTTTATCATGCTAGGATTAACAGGAAAAAGCAAAAAATTTCAGAATTGCACCTTGCAATGTGGAGATATTACTGTTTGTGCATTTACAATATTCATTGATTTTTGCCATTGAAAAACATGTTTTTCATATACCAGAAATGTTTGAAGCTACTGACTGAATGAAAGGAGCTGGCATCTCACTCTCTTTGAATCTTCTTTATCATGCTAGGATTAACAGGAAAAAGCTAAAAATTTCAGAATTGCACCGTGCAATGTGGAGATATTACTGTTTGTGCATTTACAATATTCATTGATTTTTGCCATTGAAAAACATGTTTTTCATATACCAGAAATGTTTGAAGCTACTGACTGAATGAAAGGAGCTGGCATCTCACTCTCTTTGAATCTTCTTTATCATGCTAGGATTAGCAGGAAAAAGCAAAAAATTTCAGAATTGCACCTTGCAATGTGGAGATATTACTGTTTGTGCATTTACAATATTCATTGATTTTTGCCATTGAAAAACATGTTTTTCATATACCAGAAATGTTTGAAGCTACTGACTGAATGAAAGGAGCTGGCATCTCACTCTCTTTGAATCTTCTTTATCATGCTAGGATTAACAGGAAAAAGCAAAAAATTTCAGAATTGCACCTTGCAATGTGGAGATATTACTGTTTGTGCATTTACAATATTCATTGATTTTTGCCATTGAAAAACATGTTTTTCATATACCAGAAATGTTTGAAGCTACTGACTGAATGAAAGGAGCTGGCATCTCACTCTCTTTGAATCTTCTTTATCATGCTAGGATTAGCAGGAAAAAGCAAAAAATTTCAGAATTGCACCTTGCAATGTGGAGATATTACTGTTTGTGCATTTACAATATTCATTGATTTTTGCCATTGAAAAACATGTTTTTCATATACCAGAAATGTTTGAAGCTACTGACTGAATGAAAGGAGCTGGCATCTCACTCTCTTTGAATCTTCTTTATCATGCTAGGATTAACAGGAAAAAGCTAAAAATTTCAGAATTGCACCTTGCAATGTGGAGATATTACTGTTTGTGCATTTACAATATTCATTGATTTTTGCCATTGAAAACATGTTTTTCATATACCAGAAATGTTTGAAGCTACTGACTGAATGAAAGGAGCTGGCATCTCACTCTCTTTGAATCTTCTTTATCATGCTAGGATTAACAGGAAAAAGCTAAAAATTTCAGAATTGCACCGTGCAATGTGGAGATATTACTGTTTGTGCATTTACAATATTCATTGATTTTTGCCATTGAAAAACATGTTTTTCATATACCAGAAATGTTTGAAGCTACTGACTGAATGAAAGGAGCTGGCATCTCACTCTCTTTGAATCTTCTTTATCATGCTAGGATTAGCAGGAAAAAGCAAAAAATTTCAGAATTGCACCTTGCAATGTGGAGATATTACTGTTTGTGCATTTACAATATTCATTGATTTTTGCCATTGAAAAACATGTTTTTCATATACCAGAAATGTTTGAAGCTACTGACTGAATGAAAGGAGCTGGCATCTCACTCTCTTTGAATCTTCTTTATCATGCTAGGATTAACAGGAAAAAGCAAAAATTTCAGAATTGCACCTTGCAATGTGGAGATATTACTGTTTGTGCATTTACAATATTCATTGATTTTTGCCATTGAAAAACATGTTTTTCATATACCAGAAATGTTTGAAGCTACTGACTGAATGAAAGGAGCTGGCATCTCACTCTCTTTGAATCTTCTTTATCATGCTAGGATTAACAGGAAAAAGCAAAAAATTTCAGAATTGCACCTTGCAATGTGGAGATATTACTGTTTGTGCATTTACAATATTCATTGATTTTTGCCATTGAAAAACAGTTTTTCATATACCAGAAATGTTTGAAGCTACTGACTGAATGAAAGGAGCTGGCATCTCACTCTCTTTGAATCTTCTTTATCATGCTAGGATTAACAGGAAAAAGCTAAAAATTTCAGAATTGCACCGTGCAATGTGGAGATATTACTGTTTGTGCATTTACAATATTCATTGATTTTTGCCATTGAAAAACATGTTTTTCATATACCAGAAATGTTTGAAGCTACTGACTGAATGAAAGGAGCTGGCATCTCACTCTCTTTGAATCTTCTTTATCATGCTAGGATTAGCAGGAAAAAGCAAAAAATTTCAGAATTGCACCTTGCAATGTGGAGATATTACTGTTTGTGCATTTACAATATTCATTGATTTTTGCCATTGAAAAACATGTTTTTCATATACCAGAAATGTTTGAAGCTACTGACTGAATGAAAGGAGCTGGCATCTCACTCTCTTTGAATCTTCTTTATCATGCTAGGATTAGCAGGAAAAAGCAAAAAATTTCAGAATTGCACCTTGCAATGTGGAGATATTACTGTTTGTGCATTTACAATATTCATTGATTTTTGCCATTGAAAAACATGTTTTTCATATACCAGAAATGTTTGAAGCTACTGACTGAATGAAAGGAGCTGGCATCTCACTCTCTTTGAATCTTCTTTATCATGCTAGGATTAACAGGAAAAAGCTAAAAATTTCAGAATTGCACCGTGCAATGTGGAGATATTACTGTTTGTGCATTTACAATATTCATTGATTTTTGCCATTGAAAAACGTTTTTCATATACCAGAAATGTTTGAAGCTACTGACTGAATGAAAGGAGCTGGCATCTCACTCTCTTTGAATCTTCTTTATCATGCTAGGATTAGCAGGAAAAAGCAAAAAATTTCAGAATTGCACCTTGCAATGTGGAGATATTACTGTTTGTGCATTTACAATATTCATTGATTTTGCCATTGAAAAACATGTTTTTCATATACCAGAAATGTTTGAAGCTACTGACTGAATGAAAGGAGCTGGCATCTCACTCTCTTTGAATCTTCTTTATCATGCTAGGATTAACAGGAAAAAGCAAAAAATTTCAGAATTGCACCTTGCAATGTGGAGATATTACTGTTTGTGCATTTACAATATTCATTGATTTTTGCCATTGAAAAACATGTTTTTCATATACCAGAAATGTTTTGAAGCTACTGACTGAATGAAAGGAGCTGGCATCTCACTCTCTTTGAATCTTCTTTATCATGCTAGGATTAACAGGAAAAAGCTAAAAATTTCAGAATTGCACCGTGCAATGTGGAGATATTACTGTTTGTGCATTTACAATATTCATTGATTTTTGCCATTGAAAAACATGTTTTTCATATACCAGAAATGTTTGAAGCTACTGACTGAATGAAAGGAGCTGGCATCTCACTCTCTTTGAATCTTCTTTATCATGCTAGGATTAACAGGAAAAAGCAAAAAATTTCAGAATTGCACCTTGCAATGTGGAGATATTACTGTTTGTGCATTTACAATATTCATTGATTTTTGCCATTGAAAAACATGTTTTTCATATACCAGAAATGTTTGAAGCTACTGACTGAATGAAAGGAGCTGGCATCTCACTCTCTTTGAATCTTCTTTATCATGCTAGGATTAACAGGAAAAAGCTAAAAATTTCAGAATTGCACCGTGCAATGTGGAGATATTACTGTTTGTGCATTTACAATATTCATTGATTTTGCCATTGAAAAACATGTTTTCATATACCAGAAATGTTTGAAGCTACTGACTGAATGAAAGGAGCTGGCATCTCACTCTCTTTGAATCTTCTTTATCATGCTAGGATTAGCAGGAAAAGCAAAAAATTTCAGAATTGCACCTTGCAATGTGGAGATATTACTGTTTGTGCATTTACAATATTCATTGATTTTGCCATTGAAAAACATGTTTTTCATATACCAGAAATGTTTGAAGCTACTGACTGAATGAAAGGAGCTGGCATCTCACTCTCTTTGAATCTTCTTTATCATGCTAGGATTAACAGGAAAAAGCAAAAATATTCAGAATTGCACCTTGCAATGTGGAGATATTACTGTTTGTGCATTTACAATATTCATTGATTTTTGCCATTGAAAAACATGTTTTTCATATACCAGAAATGTTTGAAGCTACTGACTGAATGAAAGGAGCTGGCATCTCACTCTCTTTGAATCTTCTTTAACATGCTAGGATTAACAGGAAAAAGCTAAAAATTTCAGATTGCACCGTGCAATGTGGAGATATTACTCTTTGTGCATTTACAATATTCATTGATTTTTGCCATTGAAAAACATGTTTTTCATATACCAGAAATGTTTGAAGCTACTGACTGAATGAAAGGAGCTGGCATCTCACTCTCTTTGAATCTTCTTTATCATGCTAGGATTAGCAGGAAAAAGCAAAAAATTTCAGAATTGCACCTTGCAATGTGGAGATATTACTGTTTTGTGCATTTACAATATTCATTGATTTTTGCCATTGAAAAACATGTTTTTCATATACCAGAATGTTTGAAGCTACTGACTGAATGAAAGGAGCTGGCATCTCACTCTCTTTGAATCTTCTTTATCATGCTAGGATTAGCAGGAAAAAGCAAAAAATTTCAGAATTGCACCTTGCAATGTGGAGGATATTACTGTTTGTGCATTTACAATATTCATTGATTTTTGCCATTGAAAAACATGTTTTTCATATACCAGAAATGTTTGAAGCTACTGACTGAATGAAAGAGCTGCATCTCACTCTCTTTGAATCTTCTTTATCATGCTAGGATTAACAGGAAAAAGCTAAAAATTTCAGAATTGCACCGTGCAATGTGGAGATATTACTGTTTGTGCATTTACAATATTCATTGATTTTTGCCATTGAAAAACGTTTTTCATATACCAGAAATGTTTGAAGCTACTGACTGAATGAAAGGAGCTGGCATCTCACTCTCTTTGAATCTTCTTTATCATGCTAGGATTAGCAGGAAAAAGCAAAAAATTTCAGAATTGCACCTTGCAATGTGGAGATATTACTGTTTGTGCATTTACAATATTCATTGATTTTTGCCATGAAAACATGTTTTTCATATACCCAGAAATGTTT
>NW_027368529.1:0-49099 GCF_046119375.1 Phyllobates terribilis | reverse complement strand
ACTACTTGAACTAGTTGGACTTGTAGGATGTGGAGATTAATGAGGTGTTGGCGCCAAGGGCAATAAACTTTTCTACCTATTCATGAACTTAATACTGCCTAGGAGTTAGTGTTGATAGTTTCAGGGCTAGGTCGGTAGGTAAGACACTATTAGGACTAGTTTACCTAACTAGGAACTCTAGTCCATGGATTAGGACAAACTTGCATATAATAGAGAGATTGAACCCAAATGAATAGGAAATCGAGGATCAAACCCATGACTTCTTAGGAAGATGCTTAGGAGAGCAAAGCACTTTCCTTTATAAGCTTTGTAAATCAATCAGTCATGCTTTCCCTTTTTTTTCTTTACTTTAAAGTTAATTTCTTTGAAAACACAAGATTGGATGCGTAGACTACCTGTGGGATTTGACTCCTACTTACAAGTCTACACCCGTAGAGAAGTGAGAAAGGATTTACTTTGATAAGGCCCGGGATAGCCCTCGTCAAATTGGTGTCATTGTCGGGGAGTCAAGTTTTCTTGTCTTGTGTTTGTGATTTGATTAGCTTTGGTGCGGACCGTCTACACGGTTAGCACCCACGTTACTGATGAGTTACGATAGTCATCATTCCAGGTTGGAGCGGATTGCGAGAGCAGGAGAAGAGATCGATGAACTAGAAGCCAAGCTGAATAAACTTCAAGAAGGTTCTTACGAGAGGAGAGCAGCAAGAGAGGCTGCGAGGATAGCAGAGGAAGAGGCTGCGAGTGCCACTAAGATTGAGGCTGTGAAAGAGGCTGCGAGAGCCATTGAAAGGGAAGCCGAGAAACCAAGGTATTACCACTACATACAGCACCAGCCCTATCCAGTGCAACAACGATGGAGACCCTATCCCGACCCGGAGACTTCTGCAAGGACCTTGATGCATGTCTTGATCGGACATCTTGAGAGCATAACTAGAGCAATCAAGGAGAAGACAAGTTGGATTATTGACGAATCGCAAAGTACCAAAAGGTTCATGAATGAGCAAGTAGAGCGTATGATGAAGGAGATGGCCACATGGGAAGAGAAACAAGTCGCTAGCATCAACGCCACACCAGCCAGCACCAAAGAGAGCTCGAATGAAGAGTACATGGAAGAGGAGGATACTGAGGTCGATAGTCCAGAAATACGCATCCTAGAGAAGAAGAATAAACCCCCCAACCAGACGAGAAGAAGGCGCGCAAAATCGCCGTAGAAGATTCACGCGTCTGCGCCCGCGCCCCCACCGAGCACGCCCGCGCCCCCACCGAGCACGCCCGCGCCCCTGTTACTGGAGAGTGGCGCGACCGTGCACTCTCTTGGCACAATCGCGGCCCCCTACTAGTGACAGGCGCGACTGCGCCCCTTACTCGCACGATCGTACCTTGATAGAACTTTTTCCGGAAACCGTAGCGTGATCGCGTCCTCCAATGCGCGCCCGAGCAACACCCTTTCCCTGCCGATGCGCATTAGTGTACACGATCCAGGACCGCGGCTAGGTGACGGTGGAAGTTAGTTCAAGCCAAGAAACGATGTGCAGAGACCATTTACGGGATTGATTGGAAGAGGAGGAATTTGGCTAGACCGAGAAGCACGAAGGAGGTTAGGATGTAAGCCGTACTAGAAGAAGGAATTTTTTAAAGATAAGGAGGGCCACGAGGAGCCCGGACCAGAATGAGAGGGAAATAAGTCGAACCAACAACGTTAACAAAGACGAAGACCTGGAGACAACCCATTTATGAGGTATTTTCTCAAATTCCACTCTTCTTTTTACCTTTTTCTTTATCTCACAATGCGGACATTGTGTAGTTTAAGTGTGGGGGTGGGGAATTATCTCGTTTATCTAATTAGGTTGAATTTTAAGCATTTTTAAAATTTATAGAGTCTCCTTGATTCTTTGTGGACTTCTACAGTGGTGTTTTGATTTTGAGTCTTTCTACTATGCCTTTAATGTTAATAATGCAACTAGATATGATGATGATATGATTGATCAACTTTAGGACTTTGACTCGAGCATGTAGTTTATGATTAGGATTCACTAGGTCCAAAACAAAGTTTGCATGATTACCCTCTTTTCTCTAATTTTTACCATATTGATTTGAGAGTTTTGCTCCCGTCCTTCTTCATTACAATGGAAAAAGAAAAATTATAAAGAAAATAATAAGGTATTGAGCTCCAAGTAAAAGAAATTTGATAGAGGACGAGATGCCTGAGGTGTGAAACAGAACCAATGGATCGATCCTCCAATGGCCTATTAATTAAAGAGTTTCATAGTAGCCTGGACAATAAAATGGACAAGTTCTACCAAAAATAATAATTGGGTGCGTAATAAATTTGTGAGTAGGATGAAAAGGAAAATTAGAAGAATACAATTAGACTTATTAGAGTTAAGACTTGGTCTATTTTCTTTCAGTGGTGTGGGAAATCTTGCATTCTTTTCATGGATTTAAGCATGTCACTTGAGAATTTGTCCTATTTTTGATCTTGTGTTATCTTCTATCATATATTTCTTAGAGACATTTTTGACATAGTCTAGAGACTCTTAGTTAATGCATTTGCGTAGGATAGCATAGTTCAAGTGTGGGAGAACAATTGATGTCAATGTTGGGTTAGAGTCAGTTTTTGAGTCTTAAGTAGTTGCTTTGCTTTTCGAAATTTTCTAGAGTCGGAATCTACGCCCGTTATTTTATGATTCTAGGTACCATGACCTAGAAGTTGATCAATGACCACTCCGATTGTGTCATCCGTAATCGCTGAGCCCGCCAAGAGTTAGCTGCATATTACTCGAGGATGAGCAAAGTTCAAGTGTGGGGGTATGATTGGCGGCATCTCGTACATCATAAAGAGTGGAAATAATCATCAACTACAAGCATAATAGGCCACAAATGGAGCATATTTCCGTAATCTTGACTTCGTGGAGCAAAGTGTCCAAATACGAGGATTACGTGCACATGGGAGAAGACGTAGAAGGCGAGGAGCAACCGCGTGCCAAGAAGAGACACAAAAGGTGCAATTTTCATAGGGCGCAACCGCGCCCTAGGACTCGCTATCACACATAGCGAATTGGCCAGTGGCGTGACCGTGCCACACACAACGCGCCCGCTTCCAAGCTACTGGAGGTCAGCTCGATCGCGCCGACAGAAGCGCGCTTGTGCCTTTTCCGCTGCCTGCGCCGCGAGAAGCTCTAAATTCGAGAGCTTAAGTGGACTTTTCACCTAGTTTTTGTATGTATTTCGGGCTGGTCTTCTGAACACTGTATTCCTAGGGTTTGTTTTCTTATTTACAGTGAGATCTTTGTCTCCTCCCTAAGGATAATAAATTATACACCATAATTAATTATGGTTGTTAGGATGAAGAGAGAGTAATCTCCCAAGCTTTGTTCTCCAGGGGAAAGCCTGTGGAGGTATGGGTTTGTAGGTTTTCTCTTATTTTTCTAATAAATATGCTATTTCCTTTGTTTTAATCACTTTCTTGTCTTATATATTGATTGCAATGTGTTTATCTAGCTTAGCTACCTAGGTTTACATATTTCTTTCATATAGCTAGGGCCTGGTTTATCCTAGTTGGAGGACCTTGCCTACTTAGTGACAAAAATCACTACTTGGACTAGTTGGAATTATAGGATGTGGAGATTAATGATGTGTAGGTGCAAAAGGAAATACACTTTCCTATCTATTCATGAACTTAATGTTGGCTAGGAGTTAGTCTTGATAGTGTCATGGCTAGGTTGGTAGGTAAGACGCTATTAGGACTAGTTGACCATTCTAACAACTCTAGTACATGGATTAGGACAAACTTATCACATAATAGGGAGATTGAACCCAATTGAAATAGGAATCGAGGATGAAACCCATGACTTTGTAAGTAGATGCTTAGGAGAGCAAAGCACTTGCCTTTATTATTTCTTTTGATCAATTCATCATACTTTTCTACTTTTTCCCTTTTGTTTACGTTAAAGTTAATTACTTTGCAACCACAAGACTAGATACGTAGACTCCTTGTGAGATTCGACTCCTACTTGTCACTCTACACTAGTAGAGAAGTGAGAAAGGATTTACTTTGATAAGGGCCAGCGGCAGCACTAGTCAGCCCTATAATTTTATTTACTACGTATAGTTATATTATATTTATTAGCCCTATCTATGAATCAAGAATATGAAATAGTCGAGTTGGTGGAAGCTCCTTTTTCCTTTGTGGAAAACTCAGGTTCGAGTCCCATAGGTCCCATTTTATTGGGTTTCATTATACTTAAACATGGGACAATTTTAAATGCTCATTTCCTATTACTTTAAACGGCCCAATTAGTGTCTATTTTCTATTACTTCACAACGGTCCAATTACACTAAAAATAAAGAATTTAAAGCCATTTTTAAAAAGTATATTTTTTACTTTATACATTATTGTATAACTCTATTTTTATCGTTATAATAACGTCTAAATTTTGATATATTATACAAATATATGTAAAATTAGTATATATTAATTGTCTATTTTCTTGTTGAATTAAAATTAAACGTGGGCATATTTGGAGTGCCCGTTCTTATTACTTTAAAATTTTCAATTAAACTAAAATGCAAACAATTTAAACCCATTTTCAGAAATTTTATTTTTTTTGCCTTAAGCATTATTGTATAACTCTATTTTTATCTTTATAACACTTTTTAAATTTTGTATTTAATACAATTATATGTTAAATAGCCCATTTTTTGGTTGAATTAAAATTAAACGTAGTCCTAATTGGAGTGCTCATTTCCTTTACTTTAAAATGCTCAATTACATTAAAAAGCAAAGAGTTTACAATTATATGTTAAATTGTTTATAAAATGGCACATAAAAATGCACTTTTTTGGGCCTAATCCCAAATCTACCACCAACCTTTATATATCTACAAATCTATGCACATTTCATTTTGTTAACAAAGAAAAAGAGAAAACATATAATATTTTAATAAAAAACAGATTAAAATATTATATTAGTGTAGAGTTGTAGGTGCAGAGAATTAACCCCCTAAATTTATGTAATTAGTAACTAACTACCAGAGTGAGCGGTTATTCCCAAAACAGATCTTTAAATTCAAATCAAACTGTAGTCTTTATTTTTAGACAATCAAAAGGAATCCCCAATCCCCATTATCTTCATATGTAGAACTCAACTCAAGCCAATCTGTAGTCGTTATTCAAATCAAATCTGTAGCAGATATTCCCAAAACCCATTACCCATTCCTTCATCTTCATCTTCAACTCAAACTTAGGGCTTCTTTCCAACCCGATTTCACAAATTCGAGTCGGAATGGTTAAGCTTAAGATGATGAGAGACATGTCAGACGAAATCGAAGACGAGGAAGTACTGGCGGCCGATTTGGAAGAGTCGCCGCAGACGGAGGCGGCGGAAGCGGCTCCCGTTAATGTCAGTAAGGTTCCCAAGGCCGGCAGAAATCGAAAAAGGGGGAAGAGTGACGCCTTTGTCGAGAAGAACAGTCGGTCCCTGCCAAGATGGCAAAGGGGAAGAGCAAACGTCAAATCCATCCCTTACTATTCACACGCGGTGTAAGCACAAATCTTTGTCCTGTCATAGTGCTTAATTCCTATCAACAAGCCCTAAAATGTTTTCATGTCTATTTTCTGATGAAATTTATAAAACGAATTGTTTATGTAGATTCCGTATATAAACTACACTGGTGAAGATTTTTATGGTAGGATCAACATTTGTTCTAGAACAGCTTACTATTATGAAATTAGGCAGAAAATGAGTCATGTAGATTGGCTATGGTTGAAGGATAGGCCTTTTGGTAAAGTGCTTGAAATGATTCAACAAGTGTCATTCTCTTCCCAGACAATACATGCTATTTTGATGAAGCAGCTAGATAGTGGTAAGAAGTACGAGACATGGTATGATGTGTGTGGTAAAGAGTCTAGGTTCTCCATGAAAGAATTTAGCCTGATTACTGGTCTGAATTGTGGGGAAGGAAGAGTTCAGCCCAGGAGAGGAGAGAAAACTGCAATGACTAATTTCTTCAACAAATCTACAATGTCTGTGAATGAATTGTTTATCCATTATGTGCCATATGACTTTCACAAGCTCCAGATGGCTATGTTGTTGATAGTAGAGGGCATTCTGCTTGGGGGTGACAAGAAAAGGCTAGTCAACTCTCTCCATGTAAAACTGCTTGAGAGGACAGAAACCTTTTATGAGTATCCATGGGGAAGGGTTGCTTACCTAGAGCTCCACAAATCACTCACAACATCTCTCTCGAGGAGGATGGAGACATCCAACATAGCTAAGCAAGTGGCATCTGAGAGAAGAATCCCCTATTCACTCCAGGGACTGTCACTGGTATTTCAGGTATGTATTCAAGAGAAATTCCGTTATCCCAAAATACATCTTCATGACAGTATTCAGAAACGATCATGGAAGGACGTGTTTTATACAAGAGCTGTATGTAGTTATTGATAATTTTTTGTATGAAATATGATAGGTGTGGGTTTGGGAGGTCGCTCGGGGTGTTGGGCGACAATATTGTCACCGTGTTGAAGGAGATAGATTCCCCCGTGGCATCCGATGGTATTCAAATGATGCCCGAGAGAGTGGAGTTTTAGGAGAGTCATTTGGAGAGAAGCACACAATGGTCAAACCAATTCTATTCCCCGAGTTTGCAGATGAGGAAAAGATGTTGAAGGAGTGTGAGTGTGAGTTTGAAGAAGAAGAAAATGTACACCAGTATTTTGACAAGATTGTGGCCGATGCCATTGCTGCAAGGGAGAAAGCCAAAGGAGTTGTGAAGAAGAACATTGAGGTGGATAATGTTGTCTTAAATGTTGTTGATGTGGGAGCTGATGATCCAGTTCGTGAAGAGCCAAAGAAAGGAAGTAAAAAGAGTGCCCCAGCAGGTAAGGGGGAAAAGAAGGTGTGAAAGAAGGTGGAAAAGAAGGCCCCCAAGAAGAAGGCAATGAATGTTCCTGGAAAGAAGGCTACCATGAAGGGCAGAAGGGTGAAGATTGATGAAGTTGAGAGGGGGCTGAGTAGGGAGAGAAGAAGAAACAGAGTGGAGCAGAGGTTGAAGGTGAAGACGATGATGAAGAAGAAAAGGAAGATGATGGCGATGATGCAGATGATGGTGGTGATGAGGAAAAGGGGGATGGTGGTGCTAATGGTGGTGATGGTGGAGTGGACATGTCAACTGCTTTAAATGAAGATAAAACTGCTGAGGCTTTGGCAGAGAACGAAGAAGAGAGTGAGAACAAGGAGGATGGAAACAACATTGAGGTGCAAAATGATGCAATTATGGAGGTATGTTGTCAATTAAGTCATATTATATAGTGCATTGTGCAATCGACCTGGTTGTATAAGATATATGTGATTCATTTGCTGGAGGTATTATATCAAATGCATGGCAGGATGTAAAAAATTGATGAATGGGTGTATTTGATAAATGCAGGAAAATGTGTTTGTGGATATAGTAGAGAACGTGGCACAGGTATTACTGGTTGTCAATAATACATAGGCCACGGTGCAAAATGATTAGTTATATTAGATATATGTGATTCATTTCCTAGAGGTATGATATAAGTTGTGTGGCAGGATACATAAACAATACTAGAACCGCGGTTTGTAACAGCGGTTCTAGTCTATTTTAGAAAAAAAAATAGTTTTCGAAGGAGACGCTGTTACAAACAGCGTCTCCTTCATACCTCCAGTCCAAAATCAGAATTAGTTTATGACGGGTTCCAATTCCATAATATTTTTTTTTAACTTTCATATTTTGAAAAAAAAATCGAAAAAACCCAAATTCCGCTGCTTTCTCTTCTCAAAAGTGCCGGTTGCTTGCATCGGAAGCAATCGCTCCGGTGACTATGGCCGGGCCTGGTTCGAAAGGAAAAGGCGTGGCAGGCAAATTCAATGTTGTTGTCGTCGCTGCAGGGACCAATGGTGGCCTTACGGTTGCGATAATACCTTCTCCTATTGATCTGGGTTCCTATGAGGGTTTTCCGCCTCGGGTTTGAATCACCGGATAGAGTGGATAGCGAGGAAGCAGATCCTAATTGCTCTGTTTTTCAAAGACTCGAAAAGATAGAACTTGCGGATAGAAAAGTTTACGTCTTTGAGGAGGAAGAAATCTGTCTCACCCAAGCAGTTACTGATTATGTGCTTTTTGGCGGTGTACACAGTCCTGGAGTTTCAATGGAAGATATGGCGGCCTTTACGACTCATTACTGGTCGTCTTCAGATGTGTAGATCAGAGCGAGGCAAAATGGAGTTTGGAGCTTCCAGTTCTCGTCTGAATTTGACCTGCTTGCGGTACTCAACCATGAAACATGGCAAGTTCAGGGACGTTTTCCGATTGCCTTACAAAGGTGGGAAGAAGGGATGCTTTCGCCTGGAGTAGCTTCGAGAGAGTCCCGGCCTGGATTCGACTCTGGAATCTTAACCCCATATTCAAGACCGAGAGAATGATCAATGTTATTAGCAGTATGATTGGTGAACCCATAAGCAGAGACGATTCCACCTTTCTCGGACCAAGTCTAGGTATGTCCGTGTACTGGTATCTGTTAGTGCAGAGGATATATTGAGAGGTGATATTATTCTTCGCAACAAAGAAGGTAGGGAGTATAAACAGAAAATTTGGTTTTGGTTTGAATGTGTGCTTTTGTTTGTGAGTCATGCCGAGTGTTTGTTGATGTGACCAAGCGATGCAAGGTGCCGGTGACGACTCCGTCTGATGTTGATACTACTGCTACTACTAGGTAATTCCGATCAAGTCATTGATACTGCTGCAACTCCTGGTTCTGATGTAGCTACGGATTCTCTTACTGTACCTACAGAAGACCATCCCTCCTTGCCAATTGTTGTTGTAGTGACTGCTGCAGTAAGTGGTCCTGGGAGCATTTCCCCTCATGCTGCCAATTCCATCAGTACCATGAATGATGTTGTCATGGACAGTAAAGTTCTTAAGGGTGCGAGGAGCGGGTCTAAAGCCTCCCAAACTCTGCCAGTTCCGCCCAAACCTCCTAAGGGTGCTTTTACTCGTTCTTCTTCGCAGACTGGTAGTAGGTCTAAAAGGAGGGCCCATGGTCAATACGACTATTTTGTTCTTGGAATGCTAGGGGGTGTGGCTCCCACTCTAGGTTGAAACTAATAAAAGAGCTTGTTTCTAGGCATAAAATTCATGTACTTGGACTGTTGGAAAAAACGATTATTCAAGAGAGGGAATCAATAGTGGCTAGTAAGCTTATGCTGGGGTGGGATTACATTACTAATAGCTCTCCGAATAATAAGGGTAGGATTTGGTTTACTTGGAACAAAAATGAGGTTAGTCTTACTGTCTTGCAGCGTACTACACAATTAATTCATCGTTCTATTCGCAGTCTTTTGGATGATACTGTATTTTTGGCCTCCTTTATTTTTGGCATGGATGCTGTGGAGGATAGAGAATTGTTGTGGAGGGATTTGAAGGACCTGAATATTAGTAGTTTCCCTTGGACTGTGCCAGGGGATTTCAACTGTCTCCTGGATATGTCTGATAAGCAGAGTTTTGGTAGGAGATTTCAGAGAGGTACTGATGAACTTGAGGTTGTTCTAGATGGTAATGATCTAGTGGACTTGGATTTCAGTGGGGCCAGTTTACTTGGAGTAATCAACAGTCCGGTACTCAGAGGGTTTCTTGCAAGCTCGATAGAATTGTTGCTAATTCTGCTTGGGGTACTGCTTTCCCTTCCGCTATTGCTTTCTTTGCTGATCCGGGGTGTTCTGATCATTCTCCTGGTATTTTGTATGTTGACCCTGGAATTTCCCATAAAACTTTCCCTTTCAAAATTAGAAACTTTTGGACGGAAGAAGAGGATTTTTCTTAGCTGGTGAAACAACATTGGTGTAGCCATGTTCCTGGTAACCCTCAGTATGTTCTGGCTTCTAAGCTCAAAAGAGTGAAGGGTGCTCTCAAAGTGTGGAAGAAAGGAAGGTTTCAGAATCTAGAGGTTATGGTTGAGGAGAGCTTTAAGGAGCTCCGTGAGGCTCATATGGCTCTTCATGACGATTTCAACAATATTCAGATACAGAATAAGGTGAAAGCTACTAAGAAAGAGCTTGAACTGAGACTTCTCCAACATGAATGTTTTGTGCGCCAGAGAGCTAAATTAGATTGGATTAAGTATGGGGAAGAGACCTCTCCAATGTTCTTCAGAAACATCAAGGTCATGAAAGCCAAGAACTCTATTGTGTCTTTGGTTAATGAAGATGGTTATACTATTACTGAGCCTGGTGCTATTGCTTATGAAGTGGTACAGTTCTATACTAGGCTACTGGGTACTGAGTTGCCTAATCTACATCATGTATCTGGGGAGCTGCCTGGTCCTTTGGTTCATAGTGTGACTCACCCTTCTATTTGATCCTTGCATGGTACTGATGAAATCAAGAAGGGTTTGTTTGGGATTAGCAATACTAAGTCCCCGGGTCTGATGGATTTGGAAGTTGGTTTTTTAAAGGCCAATAAAGTCTAGTGGGTGATGATGTAGTGGCTGTTGTACAGGATTTATTAGAAGAGGTTGCCTGATCAAGCAAGTTAACACCACATTTATTTGCTTTATTCCTAAGGTTGATGATCCATTCTGTATCAAGCAATTCCTGTCTATTTCCCTCTGTAACACCACCCTTAGTATTGTTTCTAAGATCATTATGGATAGAATCCGGCCACTCCTGGATGCGATTGTGGGAAAGAACCAGGGAGCTTTTGTGCCTGGTCGGTTAATTACTTCCAATATTTGTGTTGCTCAGGACATGATCAAGGGCTATGACAGCAGATCTACCTCCACTAGATGTGTTATACTAGTGGATCTTCAAAAGGCCTATGATAGTGTTAGCTGGTAGATCCTAGAGCAATGCCTCCATTACTTCAACTTTCCCTGCCAACTGATTAAATTGATTATGGCCTGTGTATGTTCTCCCTCTTATTCTATCATTATTAATGGGGAATCTAAAGGGTTTTTCCAGGGTAAAAGAGGCTTGAGACACGGGGATCCTCTATCTCCCTATCTTTTTGTTCTTGTGATGGAAGCTTTCCAGGGAAGATAGTCCAAGCTCAGTCAGTCCAGGGGATTCTCCTTTCATCCTAGATATAAACAGGTCAGTCTCTCTAGTATTGCCTTTGCTGATGATCTCCTCTTTTTCTGTAAGCCTACAGATTGTACCCTCAGAATGATCAGAGATTTTCTCTCCTCCTTTGCCTATGAATCTGGTTTGTATCCTAATCTTGAGAAATCTAAGATCTTCTTTGCCGGTGTGAGTGTGGAAAGGAAGATTGAGCTAGCATCTTTTATGGGCTTTGGGTTAGGTACATGGCCTGTGCGGTACCTTGGCATCCCATTGAGCTACAAGAAGCTTCGTATTTCTGAGTTCAAGCCTCTTATTGAGAGACTGCAGGCTGCTATTAACTCGAGAAATGCTAGAGTTTTATCCTATGGGAGTAGAATGCAGGTTTGTAAGGCTGTCCTTGAGAGTATTCTGACTTTTTGGATGCATGTGTTTTCCTCTCCCTAAAGCCATTATCAAGGTGACTGAAGGGTTTTGTAGGAGCTTTATATGGACTGGGCTGTCATCTAGCAAGAAATCTCATGTGGTGTGGAAGTTTGTTACTAGCAGATGGAAGGAGGGGGGCCTTAACTTCAAGGAGCTATTATCCTAGAATCGTACACTTTTCATGAAATTAGTGTTCTCCCTTTATTCTGACAGAAATGACTTATGGATCATCTAGGCTAAGAGAAACCTGGTGAACAATGGTAATGTTTGGTGTTCTACTCCCAAAGCTGGTAGTTCTTGGATATGGAGGAGCCTTCTGAGAACAAGGGATAAGTTTGTTTCTCTGAATACTGTGACTGATCTGGCAGGGTTCTTTGTTGGAGGCCAGCCTCATAAGTTGGACTTTGTGCTGGTTTATGATGTTGTTTATCCTTCCTATCCTACTGCAGAGTGGTGCTCTGTCATCTAGGATGGTATTGTGCCAAGGAAATGGGGTGTGATCTGCTGGCTTGCAACTAGAAACAGACTTCCTACTGGTGCTAGGTTATTCCATGGGGGATGATTCCCTCTTCTGATTGCTGCTTGTGCATGCATAAGGAGGAATCTTTTGATCACCTATGGTTCAGATGCCCAATCATTTCCGCCATCCTTGACAAGGTCATGCAATGGCAACAGATTCATACTAGGAGAGATACTTTGCTGGACTGGTCGAGATGGTTTGGTGGTTGCCCAAGGAGGAAGAACAATATTTATCATTGTAGGTTTCTTGCGTTTTCTTGTGTAATTTACTATACTAGGGTTCTTAGGAACGAGGTAATCTTTAGGGGTAAGGTAGCTGGCATTGAGGTTGAGTCGAAAAGGATAATTGATGTTTGTATGTTTAGATGTCTTGCTACCTTAGTACCGGTGGTAGACGAGGACGAGCTATGATTAGGGACTTCTGTAAGGTTGATTGTTTTCTTGTGTTAATGTAATTATTTACCTTGGGGAATAAAATATTTATCTTAATTTATGTGACATTTTGTTTAATAACAAGTATTTGTATTTAGAGAGAGTATTAGTAAAGATAATGAAGAAGTTTCCTACACTAACCACTCTTAATATATTGAGGATATAGGGTTGAGTTCCAAAACAGATATATTCTACTTAATCAAGTAAAAATAAAATAATGGCTTGGTCGAATAATTCCAAGAAAAAAATTCCGAGTGCACTTAATTCAAACTACTTTACCTATATTAAGGGTGCGTTCGGCAGTCTGTGTATTATCGTGTCTGAAACTGAAATAGGGTATTATTGTGTCTGTGTATTTTGTGTCTGAAATAATCTGTGTCTAAAAAAAGTTGTGTCTGAAACTGAAATCAGTGTATTATTCTGTAATGGGTGTTCGGTATGCAAAGTATTATTTAAGGGTAAAAATAAATAAATTTCTGAAAATACCCCTCAAATAACCTAATTTTTATACCCTTTCAATTTTCCCCTATGTTCCCTTTGCAGCCGCAGAACATCGTAATTTCATTTTCTTCTTGAGTTCAGTCTTCTTCATCCTACCTGCTCCCCTGTTCTCCAGCCCCGATCCATTCCCAGGTATTCGTCTTTCCATCTCGTCGGCGGTCTTCTCCAGCCTTGCTCAGTGTTTGCCGGCCAACGCTACAAGTTGGTCTTCTCCAGCAGTCACTCGTTTTTTCTTATTTGTTCCTCAATTGATCTCCTCCAACCTGCGCCTGTGTTCTCCAGCTTCCCAGGTCATCTTCTTTCGATCTCGTCGGCGTTCTTCTCCAGCGCTGCTGAGTGTTTTCCGGCGCTACAGGTTAGAACTCTCCACCACTGATTCGTTTTTTCTAATTCATTCTTGAATGCTACAAAAGATTTTGAATCTATTGCTCCACGGAAATTTCTTTGTTCTTGAATCTATTGATGAGGTGTTGCGCTACAGAAATCCCTGCTCTAAAGAATTTTTGTCCTACTGTGTATTTTTCGAATTTTTCCTGATGTGTATTTTTTCGATTGGATGATGCTCGAAGTAGCAGGCTCTAATGGAGGACGAAGGACGAAGCTCGATGGTGGCCGCCCTATTGAAGGAAGCTCGAAGGTGGACGAAGTTCTTCAATTCATGAGAGAAGAAGAAGAGTATAGAAGCTGGAAGAGGAGGAACTGGGAGAACAAAGGAGATCGATTAATGCGAGAACGAAGGAAGAAGGAAGAACTGAGAGAACAAAGATCGATTACTCTGAGTGGCATCGGGTTGTAATTAGAAGCATGTGACCAATAATACATGTAACAAAGATCACAATAATATCCCAAAGCTGGAATTCTCAGCTTTTTTTTTTGGGTATTATTTGCTGAAATTTCATACACAATAATACACGATAATACACGTTATATCGAACGGGTTTTAAGAAAATTTAATACACATAATACACGTGTATGAAATAATACACATAATACCCGATAATACGCATACCGAACGTACCCTAAATGTTAAATAAAGAATGATGTGCGGGATTTTATTTATATATATTTATAATTTTTTTATATAGGACCAACACTTGGATCTCTTGTACCTAAATAAAAATCTACAGCTTCACAATGGATGATACGTACAAAAATAAAAAGAAAACTAAGGAGAGAAGGGTGAAACGAACGCAACATATCCCGCATATTCCTGATAACAACTTCAGGGACGTTGGAAGTGTGCAAAAGACGGTACACATCTTCAAGATCAACTAGTTGGTGTGTAAGAGATATCTGACATAATAGTTGCGATAGGCCAAGGGACATGTTATATGTGCAATCCCGATGGTGCCAAAGGTTGTTTTTAGGTGACTTAAGTGGCGTTTCTGAATCACTTAAGCATTAAATGAAGCATATGAGGTATCGTGACCAAAGACGCTAAAGTGAAGACGAAGATGTACTAAAGTGGAGATACTTCTGCAGAGACCAAAATCGCGGTCACCGTCAACCGACTGCGGTCGCGCCACTCAGCATGTAGGCCAAGATCAACACATAACAAACCGCGGTCGGCCCCTCCGCATTATTCTTTGATCAAGAAGCTTTTGTAACCACCTCGACATAATGGTGTTGAATGGTTTTTGATGATACCTTTTTGGGAGGGGGTTTATATGATTTCCTAGGGCTTTGACTAGAATAATCACCACATTTTCTAAAACTCGTTCTTCTTCCTCTGTACTTTTCCTCTCTAGAGAACTTTTAGAAATTTTTATTGTAAGATGTTGATGATGAGGAACTAATCCTCTTGATTCTCTCTTCGGATTGAGACTCTCGGGTTTGGCATTAGAATGTAAGATTTGGAATCCCTTTTGTTCTATTCATTGTATGGTTGTTTTGATTAATTTATGTTGATTGAACTTTGATTAATTTATGTTGATTGTTCTAGAGTCTTGAACAAGATCTGTTAATGTTTATCATATTGCTAGATTAGATAATTCGATTTGAAGAGTCTTTTCTTGTGCTAGCAAGCACAATTTATATAAACTATTTGTGAGTGCATCTCGTGTAGATCTATCGAATTCGTGTCAAGTATCGACGATTTGTCAATGATATTGCACGAACCTATCTATTCTTGATTGTAATGCTATCATGTTGGTAAATCTTGGGATTTTCATGGTTATAGCATAGTAAGGTTTTCTAGGATTATTTGGACGAGTTGCTTTCTTAGAACAAGGATTAGGAAAACATATTCAATGTATTAACATAAGGTGTTAGGAATCTACAATCTATTGTCTATTTGCTTGCCAATGTCTGAAGAGTGAATGTTTTTAATCTTACCTCATATTAATTGTTTTTGCATGCTTGATCACTTACAACCAAACACCCCCATATTTACTAGTTAATCACATCTAAGTTTTGAACGGAAAACTTGTCTCCCTTGGGTTCGATCCTTACTTACACTATACTTTATAGTGAGAGTTCAGATATTCTTTGGTAAGGCATACGACTTTAGCCTTCATCAAATTTGGCGTCGTTTCCGTGGAGGCAATTTTTCTGTTTGACACTTTTTGTGTGATTAACTTTGGTGTGGACCTAATTTATGGTCCATACCCATTCCACTAATTCACCTCTTGTTGATTTTGATCCAGAGATAGAAAGGACGCATTTGCGGAACTTGAGGCAAGCTTTGCAAGACCTATTCGTAGAGAACATGGATGCTCGTACACTTTGAGAGCTTACGGCTCCCGACCTCGCTCAACAGCCGTTGGCGGTCGTTGTGCCACTGACAGGCGTAAAACGGTCGATGTTCCTATCAAAGATAATCCAACTAAACAATCCACTAGTAAAGTGGTAAGTCGGAGTCGAATCACAAGAGAGCCACAGCGATAGTCTATTTCTTTCGTGTTACCTAGTAGTAACTAGGGGGATTTTGAATGTTGTTACCTAAACTAGCAATAAAAAAACGGTAAATGTTGGATTTGTAAATATGATGGAAAACTCACTCCTTTAGTATCAGCGCATTATTCTTATGGAAAGTTGATCATTGAATTCTCTTAATCCTATATTCTTAATTATCAAATCCAGTTGTCCTACTCTTTGTTCTTAAAAAGCAACTAGTCCAAATAGTCCAGAAACCCTTGTTGTAAGAAATAACCAAAGAAATCCTAAGGTTCAAAAGCGCAACAACAGAAAGATCAAAGATAAGTACGCCTATGCAATACCATTGGCAAATCACCAATACTCGACATAAGTTTATAATCTCTACAAAATAAGCACTCGCAAATAGACTATCCTAATTCTGATTTCTACCTAAAAGACATGACTTTTCAAATCAAATTATCAAGCCTAGCAATATGAATGAATAATAATCAACCTAGTTTGCAACCTAGATAAAATCAAGATTAATCAATAGACAATAAAGCACAAGAGATCATAAAACAATGCTGAAATTATTATTAGAACATAAACATAAGAATTCTCACAAACATATCCTAGAATAATGGCTTCAACCTAAGAGTGAACTAGTAGGATCTTATCCAGACATAGCACATTGAAAGCAATACATAATTATGGATGAAACTAACCAGGGGTGAAGGTGAAAGTGGCACAAAGGTGGAAGCTTTCTTCTTGGCTGCTGAATTTCTAAGGATGAGTTGCGAAATTGAACAAAGGTCTAATCTAACCTATTATCTAAGGGTTTATATAGTTCCTAGTGAAGGGAAATAAAATAACTCAAAAGAAATAATAAAATAGGAAAAAACAAATCAGATCTCGGACTTAAATCTTCAATTGGGCCGGTCCGTGTCCGTGGTCGCGATCGAGACATGTTGGTCGCGATCGCGATCTGGCTCCAGTTCTTAGAGTCAGCATGAGTCTCGATCGCGACATGATGGTCTTGGTCGAGACATGTCTACTGAGGCTAAGTCTCGATCGTGACATCAGGGTCTCGGTCGAGACATCTTCTCTGCGGCTGGCTCTCGGTCGTGACACCTTCTCTGAGTCGTGGGGCCTTCTCTCGAACTGATCTTTGGTCTTTTATAAGCTTAGAGGCAGCTCGGCTTCGCCTCTAGGCTTCTCCAAGGGTGTAGGCGTGGTATCCTTCTCTCTAGCACTAAAAGTGAGTAAAAAGGAGATCTCCGTAATAAAACCACAAAATACCGCTTATGAGCATCCCGCAAATCCATAAATGAACACCATACCGGATTCCGGGAATATCACTCAATAAGCACCTCAACACCACTAATCCTAAGCTAATAGTCGCTAGTTAACACCATATAATAAGCTCCTATCAACCCTCCCCACACTTAAACCTTGCTCGTCCTCGAGTAAGCAAAATAAAACTCACTCCTCCTAAAAGCACAAAGGTCTATATTAAGTGTAGAGAAAGTTTTCTAGTGACTATACTTCAAACTCCAAGTGTATCGAGCACTAACCTAACTCCGATCTATCTCCTTATGTCTCCGAGATGTCCTTCCCAAAACCCTCCTTATTTTTCCACTTCATATGTCACCACTCCAATACAATATAAAATCGAACCAAGTGGTGTGCGTTTAAGCACATGTGGAATTCCTAATCTCCTCTAAGGACGTAAGGGTACATAAATATAATATAATAAAGATAGAATCGAGTCTCTCACTCGCTTATACACTTCTTATTCCTCCTCTTCGAGTAATGTCCTAAACCACTAGATAATATAATAAATCCACAAATCACAACCACCAATCCTAATTCAAAAATCTGCATAGTGCAACAACAACAATATGCATCAAACTCCAAAAAATAGAAATCTAATACTAGAATCTAACACAACCGCCAATGATATGTAGCGAAACTAATGAATTAGTGGAATGGTAAGCATGCAAGGTGTGGATAACAATAAGCTCATAAATAAAGAGATAAAAGGCCAAAACTAACTCCTTATCCCTCCTTGGTGAATCTTAGAAACCCGAGACATCCTTCAACTTCCTTCTTATGTCTCCGACGCCAATAGATATGCAATCAATAAAATCAATCACAAAACAAAGTAAATCCGGCGCCCTTCCGGGTTTTCACCAAAACTCTAAGTGGTAGAACTTTTTCTTTTCTTTTCATTTTTAGTTTCAGGCACCAACCTTTTCCTTTTTATTCAATTCTTACTTGCCTGGTTTTTATTCTTTTTATTTTTTTTTCTGATTTTTATTTTTGTAGGAGCCCCACTTTTCGATCCATTCCTTTTTTACTCTCCATGGGTTTTTCTGATTTTTTCTTTAAAATAAACGATGCAAAAGTTCAAGCAACATAAATCCTGGTACAGACTCGATCAAAAAACAACTAGAACAGTTCAGCAGAGACTCTGAAAAACATAAAGAAAATCAGCGGGATAGTAAGAGAAATCCAAAAACAACATCATAAACCTCCTCGGTACGTCAACTCCTCTCCCCACATTTGAACAGTGCATTCTCCTCAATGCAGCAAAAGAGTACATCATAAAAAGGGAAGAGGGAGAAGGTACCACAATCACTCCTCAACATCATCATCATCATCATCTCCATCATCGTCGGTGGCCTCATCGTGTCATAAACCTCCTCGGTACGTCAACTCCTCTCCCCACATTTGAACAGTGCATTCTCCTCAATGCAGCAAAAGAGGACATCATAAAAAGGGAAGAGGGAGAAGGTACCACAATCACTCCTCAACATCATCATCATCATCATCTCCATCATCGTCTGTGGCCTCATCGTCGTCGTCGTCATCATCCTCGTAGTCATCCTCATCATCACCTGGCGCCAGATCGGGGTAGGTGGCTCTGAACTGCTCCCACTGCTGCCTCTGGAGCACCCACTGCTGGTGCTAGTACTCCTGATCGTGCCGGATCTCGTCACGTAGGCTCGACATGTCAGCCCGGAATGCCTCCTGGTTCCGGTAGATAGCATGCGTCATCGTCCGCATCTCCCCCAGCTCCGCCGTCAACTGGCCCATCTGGTGAGCCATATGTGTCCGCCAATACGTCTCATCTGAGTAGCTCTGGGAGCCAGAACCGCTCACGCCGGCGTCGGAGTACGAATGTGGCTGCTCAGGCGCGGGGACGAATGGAGGGGCGGGTGCATATGTAGGAGCTGGAGCTGGATCAGGGATCAGGGATCAGGGGCGGTGTGCTATTCTCAAGAAATATGGTGTTACCCATGGAGTCTCTACCGCTTATCATCCGCAGAGAAAAGGGAAAGATGAGGTGTAAAACAGGCAGATTAAAGGCGTTCTAGAGAAGACGGTTTCCCCCAATAGGAAAGATTGGAGTCTTCGTGTTGACTATGCGTTATGGGAATATCGCACCGCCTACAAGACACCCATTGGCATGTCTCCATATCGGTTGGTTTTTGGGAAATGGTGCCATCTTCGCATAGAGCTAGAACACAAGGCTTGGTGGGCGGTCCAGAAGTGCAACATGGAGATGAATGAAGTAGGAGAGTTACGGAATCTTAAAATCCATGAGTTGGAGGAGATTCCAAGAGAGGCCTATGAGAACGCGATCATCTACAAGGAGAAGACAAAGGCCTGGCATGACAAGAACGTGTAGAGAAAGCCTTGAAGGCTGGAGACAAGGTCCTTCTCTAAAATTCATGCCATCAACTTTTCCCCGGGAAGTTGTGTTCATGATGGAGTGGACCTTATGTGGTGGCTCGTGTTTTTCCTAATGGAGCGATAGAGCTTTGTAACACATGTAACCACAACGTGTTCAAGGTAAATGGTCAAAGGTTAAAACCTTACCATGAAGGTTTCACTAAGGAGGTGGTAGAAGAGTTGGCTCTCGAGGAGCCCGAGTCCGATGACTGATTTTCTGGACCACGTCGAGCCACGGCGTTGACAAAGCCACAAATCGAGGCAACCTGATGCTTGTAATTTCTTGTTTATTGTAAATGAAAAAAAGAAAAAAAGTGTCGTGGTTGAGAAAAAAGAATATAGGAACCAAAAAGTGTCAACCGCGACGGCGGATCATCAACCATGGTGTCGCCCTTAAGTCTTTCTGTGTTATCTTTACAGAGAGTCAACCGCGGTCGCGATTTATGGATAGCGTTTTGGGTTTAAATTGGCCGCCTCCTTTCGTTTCTTCTTCACCCTCACTTTCACTCAAACACACTCCCAAACTCAAGAACACTCCCCATAAATTCGAAAACCCTACCATCCAAACTCTCCTAATCCACCAAATTTCAATCTCTCCTTCATTCCCTCACTCATTTCATCCATAGATTTTCCATCTATATTCATCTTCACTCCCAAATCACTCACAAAAACCCCCCATATATCACAAACCCTAGAAAACTCAATTGTCCCCCCAAATCCACCAAATTAAGCCTCATACCACCTTGTTTCGGCCGGAGTTCATTGTAGAAGTGTGCCTCCTACTGCTTTGTAAAAGAAATCGACGCTCATATCCACGTTCGACGCTAACCGCGTCCACGGTTCAACGACAACGCCTGCGGTTTAATCTCTGCAACGTTCTTCATCTCCTTCCGTTTTTGAGGTAATATTCCTACGGTCAACACCTCGGTTTAAATTGGTGGTGTCCACCTCATTTAGTACATAGATTTGTATTGGTTGGTGCTTCGATGGAGTTGTGGTGCTTTCTTTGCTAGTGTTGAGATTATTGCTTTAGTGTATTTGATGGCAAATTCAAGTAGAGTACCGAAACGATCTAGGTCCTCCGGTTGAGGAAATGAGTATGTGGCTATCATGAGTCAGAAAGAGATCATTGCTATGAAATTTTTCGACCATTGGACACTCGAAAGACTCCAGCTTCTAAGGTTTACGGAGACTTTATTGACTAACGGAGGCATCCAGGGGTTTATCCACGTCAAGGCCAAGACCCACGAGTTAATGACTCGTGAATTCATGGCCTCCATGACCTTCAAGAGCACCTAGAAGGGTCTACTAGAGAGCATTACATTCACATATGGTGGAATGAGGTATGGGATGTCGGCGGAGGAGATTCAGGATGTCTTCGGTGTTACCAGTGACCCTTCTCCGGAATGGGGTGCCGAGACGGTTGGACACCACTATCACGGGGACAGTTGTCGTGGCGAAGGGGGATACGTACAACTACCACATCAGAAATCCCGCTCTCCATCTCACACACAAGGTTCTCGCCATGTGGTTCTGTGGTCAGGGTGAGGTCAACAAAGTCTCCATCACCGACCTCCAATATCATAGGGCGATGGTTCTTGAGTGTACTATGGTCCCCGACTCGGCATGCCTATTTGTCTAGAGGTGCGTGCATGCTCGTCGCCGAGCTTCTGGGAAGATCACCATGGGTGGAATGATCACCATGGGTGGAATGATCACCCTTTTGGTGGCTAGGAAGGTTGATATTCACTACCTTGAGTGCAACGACAGCCCCGGCCCGCCTTTCCAAGGGGGCCACCAGTATGACGACACCACTCTCCTCGGGAACCACCAAATTTTGAAGATCAAGTGGTGTCTTCAATACTTGTGGCCATTAGGGAAGACCGGTGACCAGTACATCCTCCTTCCCATGCCCATCGTGTAGGGGCCTTTTCATACCTTCTTTCTCCCGCAGGACGACACTACATGGGTGCAGACCGAGAGCTTAGCTTCCCAGAGCAAGCTCAGGCGGGTTGAAGAGGCAGCGCGGCGGGCCGCTCAAAAGGACTCCCAAGCTCAGGATCCCTACCAGGCGGCTGCTGGTTCATCTAGTGCTCAGCAGGTAGCGGAACCGTGGGACCGACTTTGGTCCGAGATGGGCAACATCACCTCCACAGTGGGAGGTTTTATCCGAGCAAATGGGGCGACTTGAGCTACGAGTCGGGGGGATTGATGAGAGCCTACGGGGTATCCGAGCAGAGCAGGTTGATTTCCTCCAGTACATGGAGACACGAGTCGGGGGGATCGACGAGAGGTTGCAAGGCATTCAGTAGGAGCATGCCGAGTTCCGCCAGTATGTGGAAGCCCGGTTGAACTACTGTACGGGTCAGTGGGAGAATTTTTACTCCATTATCCACCTCCTCCCTCGGGCGAATGAGATACATTTACTATTTTCTCTTCCCTATTATTATGAGTCCTCTTTTGCTGTATTGAGGATAATGATCGTTTAAAGTGTGGGGGAGGGAATTAGTATTCGTGATGCATGCATGTAGGTTATGTTTTAGTTATTTTTGGTTGTTTTGTTTTTTGAGTGTTTAAGCTAGTTTGTTTTTGGTGTGTTTTAGCTTATTTTTGGTGTGTTTTGGTTTGTTTTTTATTGTGTCGGGTGTTGCATTCCCTAATTGAGTTATTGTGTATTCTTATGATAGTGCATGTACTTTGGATCTTGTAACTATTCTTTGGTTGTTTATTTTACAAGTTTGTTATGATGATGATAATGGTTTGTTAAGATTTAGACATTTACTTGAGCATGTGGACTTTGATAGGATTACTTTTGGACCAATACTCTACATTTAGTTATGTCCTCATATATGAGTATTCCTGTTAGTTTAAGCTTCAGTAGCTTAAACATTTCGCTTGTATTAATGATGATAAAAATAGCATTTGATGTCCATTGTGTGTGATAAGCTTTCCAAGAATAGCTGGATGAGTTAGGAGAGTAGCATTGACATAAGCGGACAAGCTATAGACTAGCTTTGAGCCTAGCAGGGAAAGCGAGTCTCGCCAAGGAAGTGATGAAGAATAAAGAACGAAGGAAATTAAAAGCCCAAGTAATGAGTTGTGAAGATCGAAGGACAAGGTAAGCGAAGAGAATCACTGTGAGCTAGTGGATTGAGCTTCAGACTCATAGTTAAGTATACAAGTGGATCAAGAGCCAAAAAGTGTCTTACGTTGGAATCCGACACCAGCGACGTAGAAGATTCGGGCGCAGTGAAGGAATGGCCGAGAAGCTAATGATAGGGGAATGTGCAATTTCCACCTATGGATAGTGATGAACAGAGATCGCCAAGCTAGACAAATTAGAGGCGCCCAAGTGGTAAAGAAAGGATTGCCAACTTTGACAAGGTTGTTATTCAAGAGAAGAAGGAAGCGCGTGGAATCAAGTGGTGCTCCAAGGACGAATCAATCACACTGATTGCCTGCATGGATTCTTTAATTGCATTATGTTATAGTTGTTTCATTAATTGGAGGATAAGTTTAGGAAAACTATAAATAAGTGCAATAGGTGATTGTTAGTGCATGAACTCTAGAGCTTAGCTGAGAGAGCAACCCAGACAAAAACACAAGAGGTTTAAAAAACTTTAGGGAGAAAGTGGGTATAGCTGAGTGTTTAGGGTAAACCTCACATGCTGAGAGGAGAAAGCAAGATCGAGTTGGTAAGAGTCGTAGCTAGAGGAAAGCTACTCTTAGCCATGGTTGCTAGAGGTTACAGAGTTCGTCAACACACCTTGAGAGTAGAGAAGATCACTTGTATTGAGCTGAACGCAGATTGTATTAACTGGGAGAGTTACCTGTGTTGTAATTCTCTTGATTTAATATAATTTAATTAGTGGTGAGTTTTATCCCGGGCTTATGAGAAGCATAGGGTTCTCACCTTTGGGAAATCTTTGCATTTGAGCCAAACTTGTCATCTAACAATTTTAAGTTAAAAGTATTTTAGCTAAGCTCCCTTTTGCAACGTTATTAACGAAGGTAAAAAACCTATAGTTCCTCCTTGATTGTTGTCTTTAGAACTTGTTTCTATATCTCTTTAAAACCCGCACTTAGTTTATTTTTCATAACATTTTATTGAGACGTGAATTTATTACATAAGAAAAATACAAAAAAAGATAAAAAAAATTGAGTTGAATTGATATACTTCTAGCGCATATCGTGCGAGTGTGCGATCTCCGTAGCGTGAAAGATCACTCCGGGTTCGAGTCTCAATGATTGTAGGATGAGCACGCAATCTCCATGGTGTGAAAGACCACATTAGGTACGATCCTCTAATGGCCGCGTGAAAAGTTTAATGGGTTGGCCCGGACCATAAAACAGACAGGCCCTAAAAAAAGGAATAATTTTCTGGTTTTATCTTGCACGTCTCTTGATAATGCATCACACCTTGCCTTACGGTTTAGATTTAGATGTTGTTACATGCCTTTTTACAGTGACATTCAAGGGTAGAACATGAATTCAAGTGACTTTCTTTTTTATCAAGTTGAGGAACAATTGTTTTCTTGTCACTGAATGATGCATGCTATGAAAGAAAGATGTCTTTTGTTTAACTTATCATCATTATCATTCATATGTCACTTGGATTGAAAGAACCATTCATATGTCACTTGGATTGAAACAACCATTTAATATCATTCATATGTCACTTGGATTGAAACAACCATTGCATATTCTTACGATCCCGGTCAAAGAATAACGCGCCCTTCGCGTTATTCTTTGACTGGGAGCTTTTGGAACCGCCTCGACATTATGGTGTTCAATGACTTTCGAAGTTACCTTTTTGGGAGGGGGTTTATAATGTTTTTCATAGGGTTTTGACTAGAATAATCACCACATTTTCTAAAACTCTCTCTTTTCCTTTGTATTTTTCCTCTCTAGAGAATGTTTAGAAATTTGTATTGCAATATGTTGATAATGAGGAACTATTCCTCTTGATTCACTCTTCGGATTGAGGATCTCGGATTTGGCATTAGAATGTACGATTTCGAACCCCTTTTGTTCTATTCAATGTATGGTTGTTTTAATAGATTTTGTTATTGAACTTTGATTGATTTATGTTGATTGTTCTAGAGTCATGAACTAGATTTGTTAATGTTTAACATATTGCTAGATTAGATAATTTGATTTGAAGAGTCTTTTCTTGTGGTAGCAAGTAATATTTGCATAAACTATTTGCGATTGCATCTTGTGTAGATCTATCAAATTTGTTTCAAGTATAGATGATTTGTCAATGATATTGCACGAACCTATCTATTCTTGATCGTAATGCTATTATGTTGTTAAATCTTTGTATTTCAATGGTTATAGCATAGTATGAGTTCCTAGGACTATTTGGACTAGTTTTTTTTTTCTTAGAACAAGGATTAGGACAACATATTGAATGTATGAACATAGGGGGTTAGGAATCTACAATCTATTGCCTATCTTCGACCCTTACTTTCACTATACTCTATAGTGAGAGTTAGGATATTCTTTGATAAGGCATACGACTTTAACCTTCATCAACATGCCAAATTCGCTTTATAGCATTGACGAGGGCATTGTTATCATGTTCAAACAAGACATGTGAGAGATTTAAGGCCGAAGCTGCACAGGTCGCAATCAAGGCAGCCAATGCTTTTGCCAGCAATAGGGAGTAAGAACTCAATATTCCATTATGTACAAAAACGATCTCACATTTGATTGTCGTGCGATACATCTGATAAAAGGACCATCAGGGTGGAAAAAATTAAATTTACTTCAGTCCACCCATTAGGATGTCACACCCAAATTGAAGAGTTTCTTCGCACCCTCTTATAATGTGAAGATGATCTGAATTTTGTATTTAACTGGATAGCCGCTTGCGAGGTCTGAAATTGAACAAAGGCTGCGTATGCTGGAGATAGAGAAGGTTGTTGTTGTTTGACACACAATGCTGGTCATTATACACGTGGTCAATATTAATATTTATTTTCTTTGTCTACCAAATTACACAAGTATATGTTATGTAAGGGTCAAACCCACAGGGAAAGCTATTCGATTATTGCAACTTTAAATTTTGTTGAAATTAACGTAAAACTTGTTATTATTGTTTTGGGTGGTTCTTCCTCTTTCCTAGTTCATTTATAATATTAATTCCGGTTCAAATTATTGTTGTCCCGATAAATTGAAGATTCATCCGTGTTCTACATTTGCCTATCAAATCACTGTAAAACGAGTTTGAAACCCAGGATGGGTATAGTCAGAACTAGCTGCCATTAGGACTCTACAAATCCTAGTCCTTGAGACTATCTAAGCACACATGCTCGCAAGAATATCAACAACTAGGACGAACCAATAGACGTGTCTAAAAATTCCACTACGAGGATTGCTTCCTCCTTTAGTATATATCCGCAACTAGACTAGAAATAAGTTAAAAAAACTTTCTCTTAAGAGTTTATGCCAGTAGCCATGATATGTGTTTTTTCAGACTAATCTAATCGTCAAAGCAATGGGATTAAGAACACGGAAGCAATCACATCAACATAATACGAGCTAACAATGAATAGAAGAATTCTTATTAAACTAAAACTTCAATTATAAACTTATTAAAAAAGGGACACTGCGTTACGGAGCTTAGCTCCTCATGCTAAACTATGAAATGAAAAGAAAAATGTAAACATTTAAAACAAAGCAAAACTAGGCTAGGCCAACATGGTCCATAGGGAGAAGAGATTCTTATTTAGTGGACTCCACTTAACCTAATTCTACCAAGTGGAGATCGAATTAGATCTAACATTAATTCCTAACAACTAACTACTTACATACTCTTCTAAAGGCGAATAGGAAATTGTGAGATTTGGTGGCAACACGGGGCGGGGCCTATTTCGTGGGGCGAGGGACGATGGAAAAGGCATGGGTAGCGGCCCTGTCTCTGGTGCTGCTTCTCTCTTTTTAGCTGCATTTTCATTAAGTGTGTGTGGAATACCTCCTCCTTGCATTTCTATCTTCATCTTGAATCTTCTCTTCTGTAATTGTGTTTAAAATCCCCTCATACTTAGACCTTTACTCTTCACAAGTAAATAAGAACACAACTCTCTCTATGTAACTCCTATGTTCTCTTGTAAATATGAACAAACTCAACTCCAGGATATCCAATGGGTAGTCATCATGATCCTCTAGGCTATATACAAATATAGATGGATGTGTGATACGGTACGAGCACTGAAATGGCTAGATTAAGGCTCCAAACAATGAAGAAAACAAGCTTGAACTCAAAAAAAAGAGATGAGCATAAAACGATGACTATGAAAGATGAAACCGATAGAATGAAGGATGGATAGGATAAGAAGAAACCCAACATCACTATGGAGGAACCCTTGGCTTCATTCGGCTAGGAACTAATCCTAAAGGATGGAGAACCCCTTCTTCTACAACCTCACACGCCAGTATGATAGCCTTTGCACAAGGAGGAGGCTTATAATGGTTTATAACACCAAATCTTGGTAGAAATTGACACACTCAAGCCAATTAAGCAGCAATTCGACAATCTCTCAACTCTCACCTTCAAACGCTCTTGAGGGAGAAAGAAGGAAACAAGGAAACTGGTTTTGGATTGCAAATAACGTACCTTACAAATGAAAAGAAAGGAGGCTTTTATACTCCTAAGGAGGGCCTACCTTCTTGTCCTAAAAACAATCCTGAAAATGAAGAAACACACTTAAAATGTCTTCTAAAAAACAAGCCAAAACAAAACTAACAAGTTGTCTTCAAAACACACACAAAACAACTAGAAATTGTCAATAACCAAGTAAAAATTCCTGGACTATCCTCAACAGATTTAGGAACTTCTAAGTGTCCCTCCATGTATACCAAGGTGTTCTCTCCAATCTTAGGAGGGTCATCGTCATGTGCAACAAGTTCCTTGAACAAGAGATAGGTGATTACCTTGTTCAAGTCTTGACCTAGCTTCTTAGCTTCAGACCTTGTGATTGGACCATCTATTGTTGGAAATGGAGCTGGGGTGGGGCCTGGGGTTTGTGACCTATATGATCCTTCATCATCCTCCCCATATTTGGAAGGATTTGACCACGAATCTGTAGGCTCATCATCTTGTCACTCAAAGAGTGTTAGATCGCCAACATTGAAGGTGGCGCTCAATCCATAGTCGTCGGGGATGTCAAGAACATATGCATTGTCAGCAACTCGTCTTAGCACTTTGAAGGGTCCATCTACTTGAGGTGAGAGCTTAGAAGCATGCCTTTGTGGGAATCTCTCCTTCCTCAAATGGACGCACACCAAATCGCCGGGCATGAATATGACCCGATGCCTTCCCTTGTTGCTCCTTGTAGCCGTGGCTTCCCCTACTTGCTCCAGCTTGATCCTTGTCCTCTCATGCAGCTCCTTGATGAATTCAACCTATTTTCCTCCATTGAAATCTACTTGCTCCTTCATATGCAACTTTGTAAGTTCTAGAGGGGTCAAAGGGTTCATGCCATACCCACATTGGAAAGGACTCATGGAAGTAGTTGAATGTACAACCCTATTATATGCAAATTCTACATGAGGTAGAGCTTCTTCCCAATAATTTATATTCTTATTAATGACATCCCGGAGCAAGGTGCTTAAAGTTCTATTTGTCACCTCCGTTTGGCCGTCGGTTTGGGGGTGACTAGAAGTAGAGAACAATAGTCTCGTACCTAAGCTTCCCCTAAGAGATCGCCAAAAGTGATTAACGAACATAGTTGTCTCTATCACTCACAATCAATTTAGGTACCCCATGTAGCCTTACCACCTCCCCAAAGAAGAGATTAGACACATTAGATGCATCATCGGTCTTGTGACATGCAATAAAGTGAGTCATCTTTGAGAATCGGTCCATGACCACAAAAATAGAGTCTATACCCTTTTTAGTCCTTGGTAGTCTTACAATAAAGTCCATAATAATGTCTAACCAAGGAGAAGAAGGTATAGGGAATGACTTGTAGAACCCATGAGGATTCACTCTTGACTTGTCCTTGGGACATTCTAAACACCTTTTAAGCATGATTTCTACATCTCTTAACATGTGAGGCCAGTAGAAATGTGAGTGTAGAATAGCATAGGTCTTGTCCCTCCCAAAATTCTCCATGAGGCCTCCCTTGTGGGCTTCTTCATCAAGCAAAAGCCTTAAAAAGCACTTAGGAATACAAACCTTTTCAGCCCTAAAGAGGAATCCTTCATACAAGTAGAACTTTTCTAAGGACCCCTTATCTTGCAATGGCCATATATATTATTAAAATCAAATTCATGCTCATAAAGATCCTTAATATATGAGAATCTTAGCACCTTAGAATTAAGTTGAGTGATCAAAACATATCTCCTAGATAAGGCATCCTCCACTACATTGTCTTTGCCTTTTCTATACTTGAGAACATAAGGAAAAGTCTCAATGAATTCCATCCATCTACCATGAAGCCTATATAGCTTGTCTTGACTCCTAAAGTGTTTTAAAGACTCATGATCAGTATACAAAATGAACTCTATAGGCCATAGGTAATGTTGATGTGGGTTTGACGAGGAGTAGGATCGAGATAAAAAGCGAGTGTAACAAGATATATATGTGAATGTTGCACTTACTCTATAATCAATGAACAAAAGCTATAAAGCTAGTATCCAAAGACTAGCTCTCAAGAAAGCGAATATAGATATGAATGATTCGCTTGTTGAAAACCTTTATAGAGTAGCTTGAATCGACTAACTCTTAGAGAAGAGTAGATCGATTGACTAGCTTTAGTGTTTAAGATATGTGGATGTTAAAAACACTTTTAAGCTAGTATTTTTTCCTTAAGTAAGCACAACACGCTAGAAAGCGAGTATTCTATAAATGTGGAATAACAAGGGAAAAGCCACAATATGAATATTAGTTTGTTAGATGAAAGATCCAGCTCAATATGCACAGAGAGACTTGCTAAGGTGAGAACCCTTGGCAATAATACAAGCCCGGGATAAAACTCACCAATATATTGAATATAATGAACAAAGAATTACAAGGACTTATAACTCTCCACTCACTACTCGCGTTCATTTCATTTACAACGTTTATCGCTCTCATGTTGTATAGACAAACTCTCTCCATCAGAGATCACCAACTATGCCCCAAACTCTCAACCTTACTAACATCCCAGCTTTTAGTCCTGTTGCTTCCCTTTAAGACAGTCAACGTATTAACTCCCAGGCTTTCCTGATTCTGTATTTGTTCTAGCTAGACTTTCTCTCCCTCTCGAGGTTTCCCAAGCTCGTGCGAATTCATACAACTATTACAACTATTTATAAAAATCCTAAACTTCTTCCCCAAGTTAGAAAACTCTATACAATTTTTTAATAAAGGAAATTGCACCTTGGTAATCCGTGTGACTACTAATCAGGAAGCTGCTCCACATATTTCTCCTTTTTCTTGAGCAACAAACTTGTAACAAACTCTGCCACGATGGCGATCCTCTTCCACATCACTCCACTCCAATTCGTCCACGCTGACGATCCACGCTCCTCAGTCTTCATAGGTAGAAACACATTCTCCTATCTTGAGCTTCATGTCTTTCTAATCATCTAGCACGCATACTCTACACGCTGGTGCAACCTAAGCCACCTAGGAAGATTTCCTTCACTTCATTTCTTCTATCGTTGAAGCACTAGATACATTAGCTGGCAGCGACTCTCTTCGTCTCTCCGCTAGTCTTTGTCTTCAACTCTTCTTCACATCTTCACTCTTGAATTGTGATTCTTCAACTTAGAGTTGGTTAAGACTGCCTTTGCTATATCTTTTATCTACGCAAGGCTCAAAGCTAGTCTCTAGCTTGTTTGCTTGGTCAAAGCGACTCTCTTGGTATCTTAAGCTACACATGTAAAGCTTAGACAACACAAGATAGATCAAATGTAATATTTATCATCATCAAAACAAAGGAAGCAATTAGTCTGAGCAAGCTCAAACTAACAATTTTCCCCTATTTGATGATGACAAACACTTAAATAGTGTAAGCATATCTATTTTAAAACGTACTCACTTAATCTATAAGATATACAATGAAGCTTAAACTGATACTTGAAAATTTTACCAAATCTTCTCAAATTCTCTCTAAAGCCACTTAGCGAGTGTACCTTTATCCCCCCTTAGACCAAGACGGTCTAAATTCTTTATAATTAGATGAATAGATTTACCTGTTTTTCATCCCCCTTTGGCATCATCAAATATGCAATATAACTCATGCAAAGGGAACTAATAGTGGAAAGGAAACTAGCTTAACTCAATTAAGCAAAGAAAATCAGGACATTCAGTGCAATAAAGTAAGGTTTAAGCAAGTAGAACAACGAGAGATTATAGAAACAAATAGAACACTATCATTCACATAACCATACACTAATTTTAGCTAGGAAGTCCTAGAATACTAGTTAAACTGTTAACACGCAAAAAACACACAAAGAGAAGCAAAATAACACACAAGCGATAACACCCTAATCATCACCCTTATGGGCAAGAGCTACTTGTTTCTGAGTGATTTTGCTCTGTTCTTCTTGTCGTTCAGTGAGTAACTGGAGATGTGTATGAATCTCGACAAGACACTTCTCAACAGTGGCATGCAGTGACTGTATAGCTGTTACAATGCTGGATGAAGACTCGTTGGCAAAGACTATAGCAGGTTTTCATAGACTGAGTGCGAGAAGAGATGACAGCAGGTAGGAGAGTCTTGGAAGGCTTCACGACAAGCTCGGCAACCTTCTACATGGTAAGAATATCATTAAACATAGTTTCTGTGAATGGCTTATACATACCCTTATTTTTCAGCATATGGGCGATGATGTGCGGGAACGGAAGCAGGCTGCCATGGTGACTCTGGATGCGACTAAGTGGGAGAACATAATCTGGGCGTTATTTACCAGCTCGCCATTAAAGCATTGAACCATAATACCACAGTCAGAAATGGTCACATGGTCCCGCCTAGGAAAGCATACTTCAAATGCTCCGGAAGTTGTTGTAGCTCAATCACCGGTGCCTGAACTATAGAAGGAAGAGGTCTTTCGGCCTCGGGGATTAGTAACATGGTCCCACCGGCCAAAAATGGCTCTTTCGAGTCCAAGTGAGGTAAAACTTCCTGCGTGTTGGAAGACATAGTGTGGTCTAGCTGCGATGAATCGACCAAGCTATTCTCTAACGCGGATTGTAGCTCATCCAAACCATATACGTCAAACGTATCTTGCACAATTGGGTCAATCACGTCGATAGAGAATAAAGAGTTATCATCACTAGGGTGTTTCATAGCTTCGTCAATGTTATAGCTCACAACATCCCCATCAAAATCAAAAGTGAGTGAACCACTTGCCAAGTCAATTCTAGTGTTGGCCGTTTTCATAAACGGCCGCCCAAGTAAGATAAGTGAGTCCTTAGCCTCTTGTGCCATGTCTAAGACAAAGAAATCCTCGGCAAAAATGAGGTTATCAACCATAACCAATAAATCCTCAACTATCCCTTTCGGGTAAACCGAAGATCTATCGACCAATTGAATCACAATTCCCGTTTCATTCAAAGGTCCTAGGCCAAGCAACTTATACAAAGAATAAGGCAAAACGTTAATAAAAGTACCTAGATCTAGCATGGCACTATCTATCTTAGTCTCACCAATAGTGCAAGGAATGCTTACCATACCCGGATGAATAGCACTTATATTCTCTCTTGGATTCACCACCGTTTGTGATGGAAAACTCTTGGAAAGTTGTTGTTGTGTTTGGGAAATCGCCTCGGCAAGTTGGCCGAGTTGCTTCTAAATACTCTTGATGCTAGACTCCGTTTTGTGGACATGAGAGGAAAAGTGGGTGGTCAAGGAATTCAGCATATCCTCGGTAGATGGCTTAGGAGGTCCGTAGCCCGGTGGTTTGCTTGGTTGATAAGGATCCCGGTATTGGTGGTTCGGTTGAGCTGGAGGTCGGAAGTTGTTTTGTGCCCCAGCCAGATCACCATATCGGAACCCTGGATGATCGTTCCACCTCTGGTTATAGTTATGGGTTTGGTTATCGAACCGAGGTCTAGGAGGTCCATACCCCCCACGGCATTGACATTAGCGGTGGTAGTAGCGTCTTGGAGTTGTGGACACATATTTGTGGGGTGGGATTCATCGGTGCAAACCCCACAAGCCCGCGCCGGCGGGTCATTGGTCCTAGTCAAAGCCAATGTCTCGATCATGCTCTTGATCTCGGCCAAAGTATTGCTCATATCGGGAGCACTAGAGTTCGCAGCATGAACTCCCTTTCTTGAATAGATCCGACCAAAGCTTCTCGTTCCATCAGCTATATCATGGATCCGGCTCATGGCTATGTCGGGTGTCAAGTTCAAGACGCTACCATTGCAAGCAGCATCTATGATCCTCCTCTCTTGATCTAGTAACCCGTTGTAGAGGTGGATTACTAACTCCTTCTCATCGAACCCATGGAACGGTCAACTTGCGCACAACCTCATGAAACGCTCACAGTAGTCATAGAGAGTCTCATCATCCGCTTGCTCAATATTGGCGATGGCTATCTTAAAAGCGGTTGACTTCCTAGCGGGGAAGTACTTGTCGAGGAAGGCCTTATATAGCTTAGGCCAAGTGTCAATGGATCCCGCCGGAAGGTGGTAGTACCAATTTCTCGCGGTATCCTTCAAGGTGAAACCAAAGGCCCGCATCTTGAATTGCTCCTCCGTGACATTTGCCGGCTTGCTACACATGCATATGTCGTGGAACTCTTCCAAATGCATGATGGGATCTTCGCCGGCTAAACCATGGAACTTTGGGAGGAGGTTGATGACACCGGACTTAAGCTCAAAGGACACACCGGCATGTAATGGTGGCACTAAGACCGCCAAAGGTTGCTGAGAAAGATTGGGAGCCGTGAGCTCTCGTAGTGTACAAGCGGCCATGTTCTCCACAACAAGATTCTCTAGGGCGTGCCTCAAGTTCCGTAAATGCGTCCGCTTGATCTCTGAATCAAAATCAAGAAGAGGTGAATTAGTGGAACGAGTGTGGACCATCAATGGGGTCCACACCAAGAGTAATCACACTAAAACTTAATAAAAAAGAACCGTTGCTGCCCGGCAACGGCGCCAAATTTGACAAGGGCTAAAGTCGCCTTGCCTCGTCAAAGTATAAAACCAAACTCCCACTAGAGTATAGCGGTAGTAAGGGTCGTACCCAAGAGAGCAAGCTTTTCGGTTAAAGTTTTTATATGATTAAAAAGTAACAAAAGGGGGGAAATGGTTTGTGATGAAAACAACTAAAACACACAAATGATGAAGGAAGTATAAAGATTAAAGCGGTTCACCTATCCATTCTAGCAACCTGACTAGGTCGGTGGATCATAGATTCTTAACACCCAATGTTCAAATCAAATAAAAGCGAAATGTCCTACTCTTTGTTCATAACTAGCAACTAGTCCAAATAGTCCTAGAAGCCCTAATCATGCTACAACGACAGAAATACCTAGATTTAATAGCATAATTGCATAAAGCTCAAAGATAAGTAGGTTCATGCAATACCATTGACAAATAGTCGGTACTTGACATGAATCTAAGATCTCTGCCCTAGAATCAATCACAAATAGTTCATGAGAAAAGGGTTTGCTACAAAAGGTTTAGATTCTTCAAATAGAATTGTCTAAACCTAGCAAATTGGAGAATATCAATTAACCTAGTTCATGACTCTAGAAAAATCAATATAAAACAATCATGAGTTTAAGCGTAAGAGATCAAAGAAAAAATCCTAAGATAGATAAGAACAAAGGGAAAAGAGCCTTACCACAATGACCCAAGTCAAGCACTTAGAACTTCAAAGTGAGAGAGATTTCTTGGATTACAACTTGAGAGATTAGATTCTAGATTATCAACCTAAGAACCCCTTAAAAACCTCCTCCCTAAAATGGAGTTTTCTAAACTCCCAATTTGACCAATTTAAGAGCTAGGAGTTACACAAAATGGTCCAAATACTAATTCACTCCAAATTGACCATCTAAAGAGCAAAAGAGTTACAAAATATGGTCAAAGTGCACATTCATTCCGTGAGGGTCGCGGGCGCGGCAGGGAGCCGCGGGCGCGGATGGGTTCTGAGGAACAGTGGACATGCACGGTGAGAACCGCGACCGTGGCCGGCTGGCCGCTCCCGCGGTTTTGACTCTGTAAATGCGTTTCCTCCTCGGCTTCTAGCGTACTTTGGCGACTTTGCTTCCGACGCCTCGTAAGCTTCATTATGTTGCCCAAGTGAGTGAAAACGCCCCTTTTTTCCGTCTTAAGTGCTCCTTTCGCGCCATCAAGATTGCGCCTATCAAACACCCATCATCAAAACCAAGACTCGAAGACAACTACTCAGCAAGAAACCCAATCCATCCTAGACTCAAACAAATGCAATTGTTTCAAAAACTTCTTTCCCCTTTTACAATTTTCCTCCGAGATAAGTCCATGAGAGTTTTCATCCAAAGAAAATGCAACGGTGGTTTCTCCCAAATATTATGTGATCGAACATCATGAAAAATCATCCTAATAATCAATCATTGTCCTCACATGCTTCATACCATACGCTTGAGACGCAACTAGTCCAATACCTTTGGAAACACAATGACCAAGATTCTCCTCTTACAACATCATATAACCATGGATTATTTTTCTGTTGCCCCCCTTTTATCCTACTCAAGTGTCATTTTTTCTCTTTTTTTTGTGCCCGTCCATTTTAGGGTTCGGGCCAATTTGTTTAGGTAGAAGATGCCTGCTTAATAGATCATGGAGGATCGATCCCTCAATTCTATTTCACACCTTCGGCATCGCGTGCTCGTCCGACTCTCTTTTATTTGGCCTTTACTACCTTTAGTTATTTTCTTTTCTTCGACTCAAGTAGACGGGGGTCAAACATACTCACTAATGACAATCACATGACAAAGTAAGAAACAGGCTAGTCAACGTGTATTCCTAGAATCTTCCTAGTGCATCCTACTCACATATCAACATGCTCAATTCATGATTTATTAAGACTAACTCAACTTGTTCAACATACACAATGTACTTGCAGTATTAACAACCATCACAAACTCAAGGGTTCAAACTCCATTTTCCTCACACGATATCACAAGAAATTAGGGACATAATTGTTTCAATCGACACAACATCAACATGCAATCAAATCACAATCAAGCAATTCTTTTATATAAAAGAACTACCTAGAAAAGTATGAATCTCCTCCTCCACACTTGAAGTGCACAATGTCCCTATTGTGAACAATAAAGACAAAAAAAGGTTAGGGGAACGAGAAAACATACTTCACTCCTCATCATAACTCTCCTCCACATCATGCTGCTGGCCAATATCCCACTGGTAGCTCCTTCACCGCCCTGCTATGCTCTCCTGCAGGTCCTCCATTCTCAGCCGCATCCCCGCTAGCTGCTACTCCAAAGAGGAGTATCCCGGCAGCTAATTGAATATGCCCAAATCCCATTTGTAGCTCATTCATCTGAGTGAACAGACACTCTTGCCAATCCTACGCAGACGACCCTGGTGGGACATCTTGGCCTACATACTGCATAGGCGGAGGCTGCTCTTCTGCTGGCGCTCGCTGGTCTGGCCGGACTTCCACGTCCAGTGGTTGTGTTGCCCCGACGTTAGCCGTGCCTGCACCATGGCGCGGTCATCATATTTTTGCGGGCCGGTGGAGTTTTCCTCTCCATCCAACTCCTCTAGTGTTACGTTGCACGTGTCGAGCACTAGTAAAGTTATCATCTCCCTAAAGCTGATTATTACGTGCTCTTTTATGCGGGCATTCTTGTATGCTGCCAAGAAAATGGAGATCCACGCAGTCGTGCTTTCGCACTCCTCCTTCAGGCTGTAGACATACCAAAGGTCGGAGGCGGAGAACTTGTTCAATTCCCCCTTCCATAGGAACATTCCGTCAAGTACCTTGTGTGCTAATCGGAGGCAGGGCTGAAACAGTTTTAACAAGGGTGGGGAGATTTTGGAGAAATCTTTAACGAACCATCGGTAGAAGCTTGCGTGCCCAAGGAATGACCTTATGTCTTTAACATTGTTGGGGTATGGCTGCGACTGGATAATGTCTACCTTGTCCTTATCTACCTCATTTCCTTTTTCTGACATGATATGACCAAGAACTATTCCTTATTCCACCATGAAGTGACACTTCTCCCAGTTGTGCACCAAGTTCGTAACAACACATCTTCGTAATACAAGGGCCATGTGATCCATACAGTTATTGAATTTGTCCCCGTGTACTGTGAGATCGTCCATGAAAACCTCTATAAATTTCTATATGAAATCCGAGAAGATACTCACCATACATCGTTGAAGAGTACCGGGTGCGTTACACAACCTAAAAGGCTTCTGCTGTATGCAAAGGTGCCCATGGGGCAGGTAAATGTGGTCTTCTTCATGGTCTTCTTGAGCGATGGCGATCCCGAAGTACCCAGAATATCCATCCAGGAAACAATAGTAAGGCTTACCGGCCAGTCTCTCAAGCATTTGGTCGATGAACGGTAAAGGAAAGTGATCTTTCTTGGTTACCGCATTCAGCTTGCGGTAATCGTTGTCTGAGCCCTTGTAGGAACTAGCTTGCCATGATTTTTTCTACCACCGTAATACCTCCCTTTTTAGGGACGACCTGCACCGGACTCACCCATTAACTGTCTGAGATAGGGAAAATCATACAAGCACGTAGTCGCCTAAGCAATTCCTTCTTGACCACCTCCATCATTGGTAGGTTGATTGTTCTTTGAGGTTGTCTAGAGGGTTTTCTCCCTCATCTAGCAGTATGCGGTGCATACAAGTGGCAGGGCTAATTCCTATGATATCCACAATTGTGCAACTAGTGCTTCAATATTGTCCTTCAGCACCCTTACCAACCCTTCTTCCTAATTCTCAGACAGCTTACTGTAAATGATAACTGGTGGGGTGCAATCTGCCCCCAGGAATGTGTATTTTTGGTGTTCTGGTGGTTGCTTCATTTCGATCTTGGGTGCTTGCACAATAGAGGGAAGGAGTCTCTCGCTTTCTGATGTCACTGGCGCGGGGACATCGACCAAATGTACCTCAGTTTTGCTGCTGTTTTCTGGCATCATCTCATCCTCAATTACTGGTTTAACATTATTTTCTATATTTGATTTGAAAGAGTTAATACCACCTATGTTGAATGAGACTTGGACTACAACGTCAACCATATATAGGGAGCATATTGAGGCAGCATCCTCTATAGGATGTTTCATTGCATCGAAAAGTTTGAACTTAATGACCTCCCCATCGAACTCCAATGTCAGAAGTCCGCTAGCCAGATCTATCCTCGTGTTAGATGTTGATAGGCACAATCTTGATTGCGCCAAAGGAGCACCTAAGACGGAAAAAAGGGGTGTTTTCACTCACTTGGGCAACATAATGAAGCTTACAAGGCGTCGGAAGCAAAGTCGCCAAAGTACGCTAGAAGCCGAGGGAAAAACACACTTACAGAGGCAAAACCGCGGGCGCGGCCAACCGGTCGCGGTCGCGGTTCTCACCGTGCCGGTGACATGTGCTCAGGACCCTTCCGTAGGCGCGGCTCCTTGCCGCGCCCGCGACTCTACCGGATGGAATTTTCCCTTTTGACCATATTTTGTAACTCTTTTTCTCTAGATAGTCAATTTGGAGTAAATTAGTACTTGGACCATTCTTATGTAACTCCTAGCTCTTAATGGGTCAAAGGGAGAGTTTAGAAAACCTCCATTTTAGGGAGGAGGTTTTTAAGGGGTTCTTAGGTTGATTTTATATTATCCAATTTTCTCAAGTTGTAATCTCAAGAAAACTCTCTCATTTTTGTACTTTGTTTTTGCTAAGAAGTAATGGAGAACTAAGCCCTTTTGAGTTCACTTTGAAATTCTAAGAACTTGACTTGGGTTATTGTGGTAAGTTTATTGTCCCTTTGTTCTTATCTTTCTTAGAAATTGTTCTTAGATCTCTTGCGCTTATACTCATGATTGTTTTATATTGATTTATCTAGAATGGCCAACTAGGTTTATTGATGTTTTCCAATTTTCTAGGTTTAGATGATTCTATTTGAAGAGTCTAAACCTTTTGTAGCAAACCCTTTTCTCATGAACTATTTGTGATTGATTCTAGGGTAGAGATCTTAGATTCATGTCAAGTACCGACTATTTGTCAATGGTATTGCATGAACCTACTTATCTTTGTGCTCTATGCAATTATGCTATTAAATCTAGGTATTTCCGTGGTTGTAACATGATTAGGGCCTCTAGGACTATTTGGACTAGTTACTAATTATGAACAAAGAGTAGGACATTTTGCTTTGATTTGATTTGAACATTGGGTGTTAAGATTCAATGATCCACCGACCTAGTCAAGTTGCTAGAATTGATAAGTGAACCGCTTTTAATCTTAATACTTTTTCCAACGTTTTTGTGTTTAATTGTTTTTCATCACAAAACCATTTTAAACCCCCCTTTGGTTACTTCTTAATCGCATAAAAAACCTTAAACAAACAGCTTGCTCCCTTGGGTACGACCCTTAATACCATTATACTCTAGTTGGAGTTTGGATTTATTACTTTGACGAGGCAAGGAGACTTTAGCCTCCGTCAAATTTGGCGCCGTTGCCGGGGAGCAACGGTTCTTTTTGATTAAGTTTTTTTTTGTGATTCCTCTTGGTGTGGACCCCATTGATGGTCCACACCCGTTCCACTAATTCACCTCTTCTTGATTTTGATTTAGAAATCGAGCGGACGCATTTACGGAACTTGAGGCAAGCCCTAGATAATCTTGTTGTGGAGAACATGGCCGCTCGTACGCTACGAAAGCTTACGGCTCCCAACCTTGCTCAACAACCTTTGGCGGTCGTCGTACCACCATTAGATGCCGGTGTGTCCTTTGAGCTTAAATCCGGTGTCATCAACCTCCTCCCGAAGTTCCATGGTTTAGCCGGAGAAGATCCCATCATGCATTTGGGAGAATTCCACGACATATGCATGTGTAGCAAGCCGGCCAATGTCACGGAGGAGCAATTCAAGATGCGGGCCTTTGGTTTCACCTTGAAGGACACCGCAAGAAATTGGTACTACCACCTTCCTACGGGATCCATTGACACTTGGCCTAAGCTATATAAGGCCTTCCTCGACAAGTACTTCCCCGCTAGGAAGTCTACCGCCTTGAAGAGAGTCATCGCCAATGTTGAGCAAGCGGATGATGAGACGCTCTATGACTATTGTGAGCGTTTCATGAGGTTGTGCGCAAGTTGCCCGTTCAATGGGTTCGACGAGAAGGAGTTAGTAATCCACCTCTACAATGGGTTACTAGATCAAGAGAGGAGGATCATAGATGCCGCTTGCAATGGTAGCGTCTTGAACTTGACGCCCGACATAGCCATGAGCCGGATCCATGATATAGCCGATGGCACGAGAAGCTTTGGTCGGACCTATTCAAGAAAGGGAGTTCATGCTGCGAACTCTAGTGCATCCAATATGAGCAATACTTTGGCCGAGCTCAAGAGCATGATCGAGACATTGGCTTTGACTAGGACCAATGACCCGCCGGCGCGTGCTTGTGGGGTTTGTACCGATGAAACCCACCCCACGGATATGTGTCCACAACTCCATGACACTACCACCGCTGACGTCAATGCCGTGGGGGGGGGGGGTATGGGCCTCCTAGACCTCGTTTTGATAACCAAGGCCATAACTATAATCGGAGGTGGAATGATCATCCAGGGTTCCGATATGGTGATCCGGCTGGGGCACAAAACAATTTCCGATCTCAAGCTCAACCGAACCACCAATACCGGGCTCCTTATCAACCCAACAAACCACCGGGCTACAGACCTCCTAAGCCATCTACCGAGGATATGCTGAATTCCTTGACCACTCACTTCACCTGTCATTTTCAAAAAACGGAGTCTAGCATCAAGACCATTGAGAAGCAACTTAGCCAACTTGCCGACGCGATTTCTCAATCGAATCAACAACATTCCAAGAGTTTTCCATCTCAAACGGTGGTGAATCCAAGGGCTAATGTAAGTGCTATTAATTTACGAAGTGGTAAGGTGTGTGGAGATGCCCCCATAGCTGAATCGGGAGAAGACGAAGAAGAGGCCGCAGAAACATTTCCACGGGCGCGGCACCCCTGCCGTGGTCGCGGCTCAGCTGCTGTAGAAGAGTCCGAGAATTCTGAACATCCGTGGGTGCGGACACTTGACCGCGGGCGCGGATTAGCCTCTGAGGTAACAGACATTGAAGCAAAGAAGGTGGAGGAGGATGACTATGAAGATCGAGGGGACTTCTGTCTTCGCCAAGAGAACTACGTACGTCTCAATTTCCCTCCTCTCCAGGCCGAAAAGCCTCCCGCACCGTTTCCGGAAGCCCTTAAGGACACTCGAAGGCCCGTTAATGACAAAGAGCTCTTCGAGACATTTATCAAGTGCGAAGTCAACATTCCCTTGCTCAAGCTAATCAAGAGCGTGCCCCGGTACGCTAAGTTCTTAAGGAGCTTTGCACGATCAAACGAAAGCAACAACTTAAGGGGAAACAAAAGGTGAAAGTGAGCAAAGGCGTCTCCACGATGTTCCAACAAAAGGTGTCAAAGAAGTGTAGCGATCCGGGTATGGTAAGCATTCCTTGCACTATTGGTGAGACTAAGATAGATAGTGCCATGCTAGATCTAGGTGCTTCTATTAAACGTTTTGCCTTATTCTTTGTATAAGTTGCTCGGCCTAGGACCTTTGAATGAAACGGGAATTGTGATTCAATTGGCCGATTGATCTTTGGTTTACCCGAAAGGGATAGTTGAGGATGTATTGGTCATGGTTGATCACCTCATTTTTCCTGCAGAATTGACTTAGCAAGTAGTTCACTCACTTTTGAGTTTGATGGGGATGTTGTGAGATATAATATTTATGATGCTATGAAACACCCTAGTGATGATAACTCTTTATTCTCTATCGACGTGATTGATCCAATTGTGCAAAATACTTTGATGTATATGGTTTGGATGAGCTACAATCCGCGTTAGAGAATAGCTTAGCCGATTCATCGCAGCTATACCTCACTATGTCTTCCAACATGCGTGAAGTTTTAGCTCACTTCGACTCGAAAGAGCCATTTTTGGCCGGTGGGCACATGTTACTAACCCCCGAGGCTGAAAGTCCTCTTCCTTCTATAGTGCAGGCACCGGTGATTGAGTTACAACATCTTCCGGAGCATTTGAAGTATGCTTTCCTAGGCGAGAACGACACCCTCCGGTCATCATTTCTAGCACACTTACGGGGGTTCAAGAGGCGAAGTTGGTGGAGGTGCTCAAGAAGAATGTGACGGCTCTCGGATGGACTATAGCCGATATCAAGGGAATAAGCCCTTCTACTTGTATGCACCGGATTCTCCTAGAAGACTGATCCAAGCCTAGTAGGCAACCTCAGCGGCGACTCAATCCACCCATGATGGAGGTAGTAAAGAAGGAGGTGTTGAAGCTCTTCCAAGCGGATATGATTTTCCCTATCTCGGATAGCAAGTGGGTCAGCCCTACGCAAGTCGTCGCAAAGAAAGGAGGTATCACCGTGGTAGAAAAAGGCAAAGGTGAGATGGTTCCTACACGAGCACAAAAAGGGTGGAGGTTTGTATCGACTACCGCAAGCTGATTGCGGTGACTCGAAAGGACCACTTCCCCTTGCCCTTCATTGACCAAATGTTCGAGAGGCTTGCCGGAAGGCCTTACTATTGTTTCCTCGATGGATACTCGGGCTACTTTCAAGTAGCCATAGCTCCGGAAGATCAAGAGAAGACGACGTTTACTTGCCTATTTGCTACTTTTGCATACCGCCGGATGCCATTCGGGTTATGTAACGCACCCGGGACGTTTCAACGATGTATGGTAAGTATTTTCTCCGAATACATTGAGCACTTTATCGAGGTTTTTATGGATGATTTCACGGTACATGGGGATAGTTTTGACTCTTGCCTTCACCATTTGACACTCGTGCTTGAACGACGTGTTGAGACCAATTTGGTCTTGAACTCGGAAAAGTGTCATTTCATGGTTGATCATGGTATTGTTGTAGGTCATATAGTATCGTTCAAGGGTATCGAGGTCGATAAGGCAAATATTGATGTGATTCAGTAGTTTCCTTATCCTACTAATGTTCGTGAAGTGCGTTCCTTCTTAGGCCATGAAGGTTTTTACCGTCGGTTCATCAAGGATTTCTCCAAGATTTCCTCCCCCTTGTGCGAGTTGTTAAAGAAGGAAGTGGCATTCGTGTTCAATGATGAGTATAAAGGATCCTTCGACACTCTCAAAGCCCACCTCACCGAAGCTCCCATCATCAAAGCGCTCGAGTGGTCTTTTCCGTTCGAGATCATGTGCGACGTGAGTGATTATGCGGTAGGGGCGGTTCTTGGTCAGAAAATCGGAAGAGCTATGCATGTGATCTACTATGCTTCCATGGCATTGAATGGGGCCCAAAGAAATTACTCGACTGCCTGAGAAAGAGCTCCTCGCCATGGTTTTCGCCCTTGATAAATTTCGCCAATACCTTTTCGGTACGAAGGTGATCATTCACACCGACCACGCAGCGCTTCGTTACCTAATGACGAAGAAAGATTCCAAGCCAAGACTCATTCGGTGGATTTTGCTCTTGAGCGAGTTCGATGTCGATATAAGAGACAAGAAGGGGGTTGAGAATTCGGTGGCCGACCATCTTAGTCGGATCATCCGTGAGCATGAAGAGTTAACGTTGCGACCACTTGGCGATTTCCCGGATCAATCTCTCTACGCCCTGCATACAGCGTCAAAACCGCGGGCGCGGTCCACCTGCCACTGTCGCGGATCCTTAGAGTTTTTCCGACATCCTTCACCAGAGAGAAAACCGCGGGCACGGTCGACCTTCCGCGGTCGCGGATCCGACGCTGAGCTGCTTTCCTCCGCTCCCTCAAGCCGTGGTATGCCCACTTTGTCAATTACTTGGTGCGAGAAGAGTTTCCTCCCAACATCACCAATGCGCAAAAAGACAAGATCAAGAGCGAGGCCAAGTATTACGTGTGGGATGATCCATACCTTTGGAAGCATTGTGTTGATAAGTTTATCCGAAGGTGTCTCCCGGATAATGAGGTACAATCGGTTCTCTCCTTTTGTCATTCTTATGCATGCAGGGGTCATTTTGGACCAAATAGGACGACTCGAAAGGTGTTGGATACCGGTTTTTATTGGCCGCACATCTTTCGAGACGCTTACGCGTTTTGCAAAGCTTGTGACCGGTGTCAGAGAGTCGGGAAAATCTCCCGAAGAAATGAGATGTCGCAAACACCATTAATCTTTTGCGAGATTTTTGATGTTGGTGGGATCGATTTCATGGGACCTTTTCCTAACTCTCTTGGGAATATATATATCTTGCTTGCGGTGGACTATGTTTCCAAGTGGATGGAAGAAAAGGCCACCAGGACTGATGACTCGAAACTAGTGTCTAGTTTTTTGATGGAGAACATCTTCTCTCATTTTGGGATCCCGAAGGCTCTCGTGAGCGATAGAGGAACTCATTTTATGAATAGGACGGTGAGCGCTCTTCTCAAGAAATACGGTGTCACCCATAGAGTTTCTACCGCCTATCATCCGCAAAGCAATGGGCATGCCGAAGTGTCTAATAGGCAAATCAAGGGGATTCTTGAGAAGACGGGGCCCTAATAGGAAAGATTGGAGTCTCCGTCTTGATGATGCTTTATGGGCATACCGTACCGCCTACAAGACACCCATTGGCATGTCTCCCTACCGGTTGGTTTTTGGAAAGGGGTGTCACCTTCCCTTTGAGCTCGTGCACAAGGCTTGGTGGGCGGTCCGGAAGTGCAACATGGAGATGAATGAAGTGGGAGAGTTCCGGGCACTCCAAATTCATGAGCTAGAAGAAATTCGAAGAGAAGCGTATGAGAACGCTGTTATTTACAAAGAGAAGACGAAGGCATGGCATGATAAGAACGTGTTGAGAAAGGACTTCAAGGCTGGAGATAAGTCCTTCTTTACAATTCTCGCCTTCAACTTTTTCCGGGAAAGTTACGCTCCCGGTGGAATGGTCCTTATGTGGTGGCCCGTGTCTTTCCCCATGGAGCGGTGGAGCTTTACGATACGGACAAGCACAATGTGTTCAAGGTAAATGGTCAAAGGTTGAAACCTTACCATGCGAACTTTTCTGATGCGGTAGTTGAAGAATTGGCTCTCGAGGAGCCCGGGTCCAACGTCTAGAATTCCGGACCAGTCGAGCCAACGACGTTAAACAAAGGCGTTGCTCGGGAGGCAACCTGATGTGTGAGGTACGTTCACTTTTTCCTTTTCCCGATTATTGTTAGTCCTCTTTTGCTGCATTGAGGACAATGCTCGATTCAAGTGTGGGGGAGGGATTTGGTATTCGTGTCACATACATATAGTTTGTTTTTGAGTCTTTCTAGCTGTTTGTTTGCTTTTGCTTTGTTTTGTGAGTCGGTTGTTGCACCCCATGATTTGCATTGTTGATTGTTTCTTATAAGAGTGCGTATGCTTTGGATCTTTTTAGTATGTTTTGGTTCTTCAAGGTTGCAAATGCATTATGTTGATGATAGTGTTTTATTATGTTGTGGACATTTATTTGGAGCATGCGGACTTTGATAGGACTATGCATGGACCGATTCTCATTACATAGGCGTGTTGTCACTTAGGAGTGCTCTTCTTTGGGTGTTTGCTTTAGACCTTGCTTATATGTCTTTTTCGAAGCCCTAGGTGCTGAGGTTTTTGCATAACACTTGATTGAGACAGGAAATTGTCACATTATTGAAAAACACAAATAAAATAAAAGCATGCAAATAACACGACGTAGTGTTTAGTGCTTATAAATAAAAGAAAAAAAAAACTTCTAACGTTTGCGGCTTTAGTGCTCAGGACCCATCCGCGGCCGCGGCTCCCTGCCGTGCCCGCGAATCTCCCGGATGGAATTTTTCCTTTTGACCATCTTTTGTAACTCTTTTTCTCTAGATAGTCAATTTGGAGTAAATTAGTACTTGGACCATTCTTATGTAACTCCTACCTCTTAATGGGTCAAAGGGGGAGTTTAGAAAACTCCAAAGTCAGAAGTCCGCTAGCCAGATCTATCCTCGTGTTAGTTGTTCTCATGAACGGGCTCCCCTAGAAAAATAGGTGCTACTTGCACCCCATGTTCCTTATCTAGGACTATGAAGTCGGCCGGAAATATCAGTTTGTCAACCATAACGAAAACGTCCTAACTACTCCCTTGGGGTAAATTGTGGATCTATCAGGTAGCTTAATTAATATCCCGGTGTCTTCTAGAGGTCCTAGTCCCAACACTTTGTATAAATAGTATGGAATCATGTTTATGGACGCACCTAGATCTAACATTGCTTTTTCAATGTGAGTTTCACCTATTGTACATGGGATACTTACCATTCTGGATCGCTGTGCTTCTTAGGCATGTGACTCTGCATCAAAGATGACACCTGTTCGCTTAGTGTGATCTTTTGTTGTCCTTTTACTTTCTGGTTCCTTTTTACCATACATAGTTCTTTTAAGAACTTGGCATATCAAGGGACTCTCTTGATTAGTTTAAGTAGCGGAATGTTCACCTCACACTTACTGAAAATCTCGAACTGCTCCTTGTCACTTTCCGGCCTCCTTGTATCTTTTAATGCTCTGGGAAAGGGTGCAGGGGGCTTCTCGTATCCCAACGGTGGAAAGTTTGGACGTATGTAGTTATTTTGGCACATCCTAAAGTCGCTCTTGGGTCGGTAACGTCCTATGCGTCCTCCACCTCTTTGGTGTTCGAAGTCTCCATTCCAACAGCGGGTATGACGCTATCGCGCATTATATGGCACGGTTGTGTGCAATCATCCGGAGGGATCACCGCTTTGGAACAATTGCGTAGATCACCGACGCAGTTGTGCCGCTCTTCAGAACCTGGTGCGCGATCACGCAAGACAGGGCGCGGTCGCGTCTCTACCTCTGCATCACTTTTATCTTGCAACGAATACGTTGAATGTGCCAAATAGTCGTACAAGGTTTTTACCTCTCGTTGCTCGACGTGGGAAATTGATTTCTTAAGCATTTTGACCTTTGCATCTAGGAAGTAGTGATTTGGGAATTTTCTATGCAACATCTTCCAGCTGGTTATAGACCTTTTCCCTTGTTGGTAATACCAGGCTCGAGCACGGTCTCTTAATGTTAATCCGAATATCCTCATTTTAAGATGTTTTTTCGGGTGCGTTCGGAGGTTTAGTGCATAAGGAAATGTGATTAAATATGTTTAGGTGCATGATCGGGTCTCCGTCAGTCTGACCATGGAAGATGGGAAGTATATCTATCATTGAGGGTTTTATCTGGTATGAATCCATTCCCTCTGTGGGCGGTAGGATCACCAATTGGTGTTGATGTGCCCTATCTGAATTTATCTTCTCAATCAGCGTACGGTTATTCCCATAATTCAGCTGGGATGCCATGTCATCGTTAATTACCTTCTTTTCCCTGAATTCGCTCAATGGAAAATGTGATTAGTAGTAAGGGTGTTAACCAGTGTAGGTCAACACCTTGGTCAAATGAATTAAATACAAAAGTATCAAGTCTTTCTGATTCCCCGACAATGGCGCCAGATTTGACAAGCCACAAAACGTGCATCGTTATGCCCAATCAAATACTAAATACATGACTACTACTTTAACTAGTAAAGTGGTAAGAAAGGGTCGACCCCACGAAGAGTCAGGGGAATTAATTCTAATGTAAATAATATGATTGACACTTAAGTAACCAAAAAGGGGTTTTGATTGTTTATTCTAACTAAGGAAATGCGAATAAATGATATTTAATGAAGCACATTTCATTCAATCAAGGTCCACACAAAAAATCAGCGAGATGATCATTGATATTCTATTCCTCCTAAGTTCAATAGTTCAAGTGAATTATCCTAAATCATGTTCTAAAGTTGTTATTGGTCCAACTAGTCCCAATAGCGCCTAACTAGTCTATAGCCTTGAAACTATCAAGTCTATACAACCTAGCAGCAGTACTTTAAGGAATAAAGAGGTGCACTAAATATCTTTAATATTAATCATGCATTCAACTTCCTACAATCTCAAGGTCAACTAGTCCTAGTGATTGCATGCGCTACCATATGGTTAAGTTCTCCAACTCGGAAAAACATAAACCTAGCAATAATGAACTAAACCTATCTAACTAAATGACCAATCTAAAAAGTCAAGATTAATTCAATAACATTTATGGAACAAGAGAAGAAACAATTCAACTTAAACTTAGATCAAAGGTAGAATATCTTACAACCGCGGCAGATCCGAAGGTTTCAACGATCAAATGAAATGCAAAATGAACTAGAACATAATCTCTCTCAAATGGTGGTAAAGTGTTTGGAATAATAAATGAATGCAAATGGAGGCAGACCTAATTGTTTATATATCCTTAACCTCTTCCTAACCCTAGAAATGAGAAGGAGGAGGCCCGCAACAAGTAATAATTGGGAAAGCCCATTTAGAGTCCCGTCTTCGGCAGCGGCGCAATTACGCAGACAGATGCGTGGTCACGCTTGGGCTTCTGGAGGCAGGACGCAATAGCGCCTGAGTATGACGTGTCTGCGCCATTGGTTCTGTCGCAGCTTCTCCTTGTGAAATGGCGTTGCACGCTGCGTAAGTCCCAAGTACCGAAACTCCCCTATATCTTTGCTATTATGCTCCTAAATGGTGCTAAGAACTGCTACTTATGCTACGCCAAACAACGCCTATCAACACTCTAGACATGCCAAATCCCTTGATATAGATGCTAACGACCACGTATTATGATGTATTACATGCTTCCTATCAAACCCCCACACTTAAACATTTCTTGTCCTCGAGTAAGCTGCTGCTAACTTCACGCAAACTCAATCAGTATGGATAGATTGACGGTAGTGGTTGTCGATTCCGCACTCATACTCTGGGTACCTACAATCATAAAGCAATCGGCGTAGATTCCTACTCTAGAACCAAAACTTCAAAACAATGAAAATTATCTAATTAGACTCTATCTAACTAGCAATGGTATCAAGAATCCTTCAAAATTCGAACTATGCTTACCTCTAAGCAAATGCAATCACCTAAATCTCCAAACTATACCGAAGATGTATTTATCCAAGTGACATATAAATGTGAATAACGAAGGATTAAATAAGCGACTATAACACGTCCAAACATGCTTCCTAGTTATGATAATCCTGCACAAGTTCCAATATCGTTGAAAGCAAACATCAACCAGAACTCTACTCAAGTTACATCACATGCAATTTTCGTTGCTCCCTTTTATCCTATTTACAATTTTGCACTTTTATTTTTACTTTTGGATGCTGGGCCCGTCTATCTTATGGTTCGGGCAAATTTGTTTTTAGGTAGAACCATTCCATTTTATGGTCTAGGCTACGAATGAAACTCTTTGCTTAATAGGCCATGGAGGATCGAACCCTCGGTTATTTTTCACAAATTTGAGATTGCGTTCTCTTCCGACTTTTTACTTGGAGATCACTACCATTATTAT